>NW_006913364.1:0-22565 GCF_000281105.1 Coniosporium apollinis CBS 100218 | reverse complement strand
CGGAGGAACTCCCAGTCCAGCTTGCTGTCCAGTCTCTGTCTTCCATCGTTTGGCTCCGGACACGCGATACCAAGAGCGAAAACTCCACCAGCCAATAACAGTCTCTCTCCCAAGACAAGCCGTCACTCCCTCCGCTCAGTGTTCTCTTGTCCGGCTGCCTTGACTCCAACAACCTCAGCAGGCCGTCCGCAGACCGCAGGCAAGGACTACCTATCCCCTGAACCGCGACTTCATGGCGCAGCCCATCACCACCTCCATCGGCCACACGGCCTACACACCACAGGAATCCATGACACCTCAACTTCTCCCACCGCGAGACGCGGCTCTCGAGACTCAGCGACCTTACAACCGTCTTCCCCCAGGTCTGAAACCAGCCATATCTACAAGTCAATACTCCATCATCCACACCACCCACGCCACAAGCCCCCATCCCCAGACCCGCATGCACACTACGCACTCACAACTCGCAACTCCTTCCTGACCGAAGGCCCCGGAACGCGCTTCCCCATCGTCGAGTCAGCCGCCGCTCTCTCCTCTGTTGACGCCGTGACCGCGTTCGGCGAGATCACGCCGCCGGACGTTCTCGGCGAGCTGCCGAGGCCGCGAGCGCAGCTGCGCAGGAAACCACGCTTCTCGCGCGACAAAGATGGAAGGCTTGAGGGATACCCGAAGGTTGTGGTTGGCGAACGGAGCGCGCCTGCGTCCGACTCCTCATCTGCTATTGCTCAGCCGGGTGACAGTCCTGGGAAAGAGGCACAGCGCCCGCAGCCAACGTCCTGTGACCCAGCAGAGCAGACCTCAGGCGACGAGTCCAGCTCCCAAGACACTGTCCCTCTTCTCAGGGGCGGCGCTGGCCCATCTGATGGCCGTGTGCCGCGCGTGCTATGGTTCACGGCTGGCGGTATAGGGAGGAGGCCGATAATGCCGGAAATCAACCTGTCGAGTGAGGAAAGAGAGAATGTGGTCAGGGGCGGCTTGATGGGGCTGCTGTTTGGTGGGCTTAGGAGAACTTCGACGAGTGGGTCTGATCAGGGCAAACCAGAGGAGAGTAGGAAGGGCGAAGCGGCTGGAGCAGATGCTAGGGCTGATGGTAGTGCTGGGGCGGATGCTGTTGCTCCAGCTGCTGATGGTGATCCCCCGGCTACGAGTGGTGCGCTTCCAGCGCCGTGATAGAGTCTCTTCTACCACTCGGAGCGTCTTGGTCACTTAAGCTCCAACTATCCTGTTCTTATACCATAGAGCACCACCGTGTCATGATTTGTTACGGCGATGATCGGCGGGATTACCTAGACACTCATGATTGTATGTCGAGCGGTAGACTCCCTAGAATTCTTGGAGAAATGACACACGAAGCAGTAATAATACATGAGCTGTTCTCCCAGTATCTTCTCTCAAGTGCGAAACCGTACCACTGCATTCTTTCTGCGTCCTAGCTGTGCTGATTCAAGACAAATCCGAGCGTCCAATGGGCTCCAATAGCAAACAAGACAAACCCCCAGCATACGTATCTCTGCAACGCTAGTCAAACTACACGATAGTAACAACTCTAACGCGCAAATCACAAACATGAAACTCTTGAACCCGTTCCCTCAACAGCTATCTACCTACCTACCTGACCCCTCAGCCCCTCCCCCTTCCCCCTCACAAATCAACATACATCCACGGTCCCACCCCCCCAACCCCATCAACTCCTTCAACCCTCCTCACCGGCACATAATCTCCCCTCCCCTCATCCCACACAACCGCCTCGCCCGTCCCGCCTCTGACCCTAAGCCACAGCCCCGACATTGGATCCTTGAATGCCTCGCTCCACCTTCCCGGCTCCACAGCACCCACATAGCCAGGCGCGAGGATCTGCGGGTGAGGCTGCAAGGGCGGGGGCGCATAGCGTCCCGGTAGGGTGGCGAGAGCGTGTGGGTGGAGCGGAACCGGGTACCCGATCCCTGGTACTGGTCCTGGTACTGGTCCTGGTGCTGTAGGCCAGCTCGGGATTGTGGGCAGGGCGCCGTACAGCCCCGCGAGGTTCCACACGTCCTTCGGCAAGGGCAACGGCGCGTAGCCGAGGGTAGCAAAGTGTTCCTGGGCCTTTGCTACGTCTTTGGCGAGCGGCTCGGAGGCGGCACAGAGGGCGGCGAAGGACGGACCATCGTCATTGTCCGATTTGAAGGACTGGAGCGCCTGGAGATTGGAGGTTGTCAGGAAGGCGTGAGTGGGTTTCGGGGTTGTGTGGCGTTTTAGGAAGGAGAGAGCCCAGTCGCGGAGGGTAGAGTCGGGGGAGGGCGGATCTTTCTTATCCTTGTCCTTGACCTTGTCCTCGTCTTTGGAGACGGCGAAGGCGTAGAAGGTCTTGGGGTCATAGATCTCCTTGAGTGCAGCTACGGGATCATTGTGGGTGAAGTGTTGGTCGTTGAGGCGCTTGAGGGCTGCTTTGGAGAGCTCGTCGAAGCCGACCGCTTTGCCGAGTTTGTACATTTGAATGTCTGGAACGAGGTACTTCGTGGAGTCCTTCTCGTATGTGCGGATAATGGGAGGGCCCTTGCCATCCTTTTCCTGGACTCTGGAGATGTCTGGGCCATATGAGTGCTGGAGGACAAATTTGCAGAACATGAAAAAGACATCCCCAGGGATTGCAGGGATTCGCAGCTCCCGCTTGTCGTCCGCGAAATGCTTCCTTAGAGAGTCGTGCTTCTCGGCTCGGTAGCGTGGGATTGTCACCGCTTTCTCGTCGTAGATGAACTCGACCCAGTCTTCTGCCGGCGTAGCCATTTCACGCGGTGAACCAACCAGCGCGCCATCGACCGTGACACAATGTACGGTTGTCTCGCGCTTGTACGCGGGCTCGCAGGTCTTGGAGTACCAGCTGTCGGCGTCGGCTGCCTCGATGGTCTTGATGTCTGTCTGGCAGTCACTGCAGTCCAGATCTAGATCCCGGAGGCCGACTAGGTCATAGCCGTACTGCAGCCCTCGGAGATGTCCTTGCCAACCGTCATACAGAGGATAAAGCGCCTTCTGGCCGAAGTTCAGAGGCAGTGCATGGCGTGAGCTCTGCGCCTTGGCAGCCGCGTTCTTGATCTCGTACATGATTGCGCCAAAATGTTTCCCGTGGTCGAGACGTTCGTCCGTACCCTCCTTTGTCTTGGTTTGTTTGCACACTGCGAGGAAATATGCGTGGATCATCTGGTGAAGGAGGCTGGCAATGATGTCGTCCTGTGATCCGTTGCGGAGGACGTCCGCGTTGAGGCATATGGTGATGGTGGGCAGATCTGGCGAGATGAAATCTGGCTTGAACGTAGCACCGGTGACGTCTCCGGGCAGATGGTCCCATCTCAGACGAACATGCCGCTTCAACTTGTCCGCGAAGATGACTTTCTCGAAGACGTGGAAGGCGTTTACGGCGTGATCTCTCAGACGACCCTGGACGGTATGTGGTGATCGGGCTTCACGAAGTGTGCGCATGGCTATGCGAGCGTTGTCCGAGTTGCGCAAATGGTCCCGGAGAAAGCAGGTGGCGTGGTTCAACGACCATGCTGGTTGATCCTCTGGACCCAGTAGCTTCTGGGCTCTTGAAGGCACTAAGTGATCGTACATATAGTGGCCACGAGGCGCCGAAAGGGACCGTGGATGCGGACAACACAACTCGGCATCCGAAAGGCCCTGACCTTGGTATGCGACGGTATACATAGCTGAGGCTTGCAATGAGCTGTTGTTGTCTTCGAACTCGTGGGAGCTGTAACCGTGGCGGGTAGAAAGCAAAGCCATGTCGCTGCGATCACTTATAATCTGAACGATAACTGTGATCCACACCCTCGGCAAGCTCGAAACGGTGTCGAAACCGTGGCTGTTGGAATGTCCAGAGTGTACGACTACGACACGTCAGATAGTAGCGGGTATGATGCGTTTGCCAACACTTCGTCCGACGCTGTATCCCTTACCTAAGCCGGAGATTGCAAGCGCTTGAATCGCGCAGTTGTAGATTGGGCATCTAAGACGGCGTTGTTCAGTCTAGGCATTGCAATCCTGACGCCTGACCTTATATGAAGATGAGATAGTGTTGTTTGCCTTCAAAGTGCGTTGACAGGGCCTGTATGTGATCTGCGCATCGCGTGGAGTGGGCTGCGGCAAGCTACTGGCTGGCTGTGTTACACTTGTCGGATACTTGCACACGGGACCTTAGTAAATCCCCGGGGAGCTGGAGACGGCAAGTCCGGGTGAACTATGATTTGGTGGAGATAAAGGCCATGAGAGTTGTCAATAAATGAAGAATATGACATCCTGCGGGAAATTCATACCGATCTTGGTATGGCTGTGAACAGAGTGTTTTGGCCGAAGAGGAGTGTCTTTTGGTACAAGGCCAAACGACACAGCTCGGGAAATCACGAGTGTCCAAGATCGGAACTTGACACAAAAAGGGAGGCCTGTCCTTCGACCAATAGCCCGTGAAGCCGAGAAAATGCAGTTGCTCTAGAATTTACAGAATGGCGACCTCGAGTCTCGTAATAGGCTGACGCAGGTAGAGTAAAGGAAATGCCAGTGTTTGGGATGCCGTCCACTGAAATGGCTCTGACTACCCACGTTTGTCCAGTATGGCAATATATAACCTCCGAACCACGATCGTTGCCCAACCGCAAGGAAATAGCACGCAGCCTCTACTTAAAGCATTAGAGTTGTGAACTGATCGTCCAGAGTACCTCCCAATCGTCGCTTAGTAGCCAGGCCGGCGGTCGAATTCACCACTTCGGCTCCCACCATCACCGTAATGCTTTTTCCTCAAAGCCGCCAGCCTCTTCTTCTTGGTGTGCGCGTTGATGTAAGTTCCGATGACGAAAGCCACCATGTTGAAGAATGGTACCCAGGTCTGTTCCGGCAGGAACTTCTGGGCGAATGCAAGCGCAATTGGAGAGGTGATCCAGCTGACTTTCATGACGGGCATGAAACCGGCCTTCACAGTGGCGCGGACTTGGTGGAAGGTGCGGGCTCCGGCGATGATGGCCATTGACGTCAGGTAGACGCTGTTTTGGATGGGGGAGACCTGTTGCGCGGGAACGTATTAGCCTGCGCCAATTGAAGCACCCCAAAAACTTGGGTGACTTACTACTAAATTGCTGACTAGGATCTGTAGGATCTTGGCCTTCAAGCTTGTTCGGCCGCGGAACAGCTTCTGGAGGATGTTGATCAAGAAGTGGCCCAGCGGCGCGCTGATAAAGGCACCGTATATCGCCATCTTCGGCACGCGCGACGTGAAGTAGCCGCCGTTCTTGTTGCGGTCATGCGCGATCCATGATGCGAGAAATTCTTGAAAGGCAGCCAAGGAGCCGGATGTGAGCATCTTCGTGCGGAGAGGGTTCGATTGGAGCTGTTGGAGATAGGCCTGCGCGCGCACAACGTCAGCTCCAGTACCCGTGCAGGCTCCAATGGCTTTCAACGCACAGCGAGATAGCCCTGGGCACCGCCGCCGCGCGTCAAGGCCGCGCCGACACTGTGGGCGAGGTCATGCTTTGCGTCGGTCGCGCCGGGGACATTTGTGGTCCTGAGCGTCTCTTTCTCGAACTTGACCGACATTGTGGGTGGTTGTCGTATGCAATCAGTGTACAGCGCTGTATTGAGTCGTTTGTACGCGCGGAGAACGTAGAGGGTGGAGAGCTACGAGTACGGGCTCAACGGAGCTGGTGATGATAAAGAGGCTGGGGTTGTTGTCCCTCGGCTGCCCCCGACGACTCGCCCTACTAGGCTGGGCATGGAGCTAGCGCCCCCGCAGGGGGGTGATTATTTGCGGAGTAAAACAGGTAGTGGGAGACCTCATCCGTCCTACGTGGTAGAGTACAACTCAGCAAGTCAAAGAAGGTCTGCAAAGTCCCAACTCAAGATGTATTCGAGTAAGGGAGCATTCAACTACTACCAGCGCTAGTATGGACATTATCTGGCTTATCTAGAGCTAGTATAGTATTGAAGCAAATCCAATCCACCTTCATTCTGAAGCAGGTTGCTGAAGCCTAAGCATTCTAGATAAGCTGGAACGTCTTCAGATCTACTCCGCGCTCCTTCAAAGCCTCTGGAAGCAGTCGTGGATCTGAATTCATCACTTCTCCCGTAACCTTGTTTCTGAACAGTGCAAACACAAGCGGATCGTCGGGTGTTCTGTCAGCTTGAACCCGTTCCCATTCTACAGGCAGGGAATCCAATCGTGGATCTTCTTCGGTAAGAACGCCGGTGGAGGAATTGTAGTAGCGTCCAAGGTAGATGCCACCAGACTCCCAACCAAGTCGTACTCTCCAGGGATTCGGCAAGCGACCAAGAAGGCTCTCCGAATCCATAAGACCATGGATGTAGCATTCACCGACGACTTGGTACTGTTCGGAGGACCCCAACCGCAGCAGCATTGGAGTGTTGCAACCTGGGAAAACGCATACACAATCCCCTGCTCCGATGATCAGTCCAACTGCTAAGGAATGCCTGTCTGTGTGTCAATGTTTACCTGGCTGTGCCCCTGCTAGGCCTAATCCAATGTATCCCTCCTCCGTCGTTACAAGGGTCCGTTTCCTGACCCAGTCATAATGGTGCTGGTCATTGATGGAACTTAAATCGATGGGACCTCTGGAGGCAGATATCTTCGTAAGGAAGAACTCTCTCGCCTCCTGCAGCGTCTCGTCTATACCATCTGGGAAGCGATCCTGTAGCAAATTCAAGTAGAGAGTAGACACGTACGCGTCCAGCATGCTTTCGCCTGTGACATAAGAACCCTCGCGTAGATTCTCCGGCTCCGATTTCCGAATTATATCAAATGTTCCCTCAAGATCAGGCGGAACTACTCGGCTGACTGTGCGGATGGTCGCACATTGAACTCCGGTCACCTCGAGAACGTCCGTGGGAAGGTATCTTGCGTGAGCGGAGGAAACACCACTAGCGAAGTGACTCGCAGCGAGATCCCAGCCCCCTCTTCGTACAGACCAATCGGGGATCCACGATGGCGCCTCAATCTGCCGTTCCGCCAGATTGCAATGTTGAAGCAGATCTAAGCGATGGACTTGATTGAGGTATGCTAGAAACACATCTTTGTACACCGCGGCTACAGACAACGAATATTGTGGACGAATTCTGCTCGCGAAGATGGGCGCTGCAATGCCCAACAGCCCGTACACCTTATCTCTTGGCTCTGAGCACAACCGGTTCCTAGCTGTACGAAGCAGATAAAGAAGAGGAAGTCCTAGCTGGTTCTGCGCAAGAGAGTTGAGCCAAGCAAATTTAGCTCTTGATTGGAGCGAGGGCAGATGTCTCTTGCTACAGATACCAAACACCGCTCGACGGAAGTCAGTCCGAGAATCTGATCATGTCCGCACTGCATCACGGCACGAGAGTTCGCGAGTTGGATCTCCTGCCATATCCAAAGGCGTTCGAACCATGAACGTTGTACTAGATCGTGCAAGGCGTTCCAAGTCTCTTCATCGTACGGGAGATCATAAAAAGAGTCACACCAATCAGGCTCCGTGCATTGAGGGCACCGAATCCGAAAGTAGTTTCGGGTTACCACCATCTGTGCTCCAAGGTATCGCAGTGTTGAAATTGCGAGTTTGCTGTTGCCTGTTTCGGGTCCGAGCCAAACCACAACTCGATAGGCCAACCTGTAGATGGTTGCCATGCGCTGAACCTGCTCATTACGTTCTGCAATATCCTCTTGATTGATGCACATAGCATCGATCCACAATACTCGGGCCTCGGCCTGGTACCGCAGGTGTCGCAATGCTGAAGCAAGGTTCTGCCCGATCTGGATTGTTGCAGTTATAGGGCCGCTCGACGGGGACAGACTGGCAGAACTCTCCACATAAGCCGTTTCCCGATTATCGGTCGAACCCCAAGTGTAAGATAAAGCCTCGTACACAGGTTGGAAGCCCGGATATGGAAGCTCCGGGCGAGGCTCGTAGAGAGCGTCATTGAAGCTCGGGTCGGGATGTGTCCACGTGGTACCGTCACTTTCGTCTTGATAAAAGATGAAACGTCCTTCAAGAGTCTCATAGGCTGTCCAGTCGGGTGGTAGTGTCTCGTGCAAGTCGTCCAGAGACATTCTTTGCGACGGACGCTCGTCCGGCATAATCAACGGAGTATGGGAGATCACAAATCGAATGTCTTCGCTGAACTCACCAGGTAACAACGTGACAAGCCGAATCTCTTGCGCATCTGCGTTAAGCTTGGAGTACTCGTATGGCAGCATGTTGATAAGCAAGTTAAGAAACGTGTAACAAGTAGAAGACCCCGAAGGAAAGCTTCGATGAATAGTGATACTCTGAGGCTGACTCTGTCAACAGACGGAACCGAATTTGCTTATATGCCGTCGTATCCAGCAAGGCTGAAAGTAAGATGACGTGTTCCTAATCCAGGACAACGGATCCATGACGGAGAATATGCAAGACAAGAACACCCACCTTGCACCAAGGCTCTCAGAATGATAGATCCTACATCAGGCATCCACCGCCGTGGCTGAAAAGTGCGGCATCAGGGCAAGAGAGAGGACGATTGGGACTGAGGTGCAGAGCCTCCATCACGTGAGCGTCCGCTCGCAGCCGACGGGTGCTCTAGTCTGCATGGTGGCTTCCCTGTGTTACAGTGGCTTCCCTGTGTTACAGTGTCTTCAATCCACCATTGGCCAGAACGCTGAGAAAGACGCGGTAGACGCGCTGCTGTCCATCCACCTCTTGATCCAGCAGCCTAAGAATACCTTGGCGCCATCTGCAGACCACTCAGCGGATGCGGCCAGCTGGTGTACTGTACCGTCTTTTTGCTGGGGGGTTTATCTCCCGGATCAGGACCCAGTTGGTTCAATGGAAGTTGCTTTCTGCATGTGAACCAACAGGACTTTCAACAGCAACTTGGACGAACTGAAATGCGGACCGCCCATCGGCTGCGTCTGATGCTGTACGTTTGCTACTCGTGTGCGTGCACCAATAATGGTTTTGCGGCCGCTTGTGGCGCTGCACAGCCCAAACCTAAGACTCAAGTTTCCTCTACAACGCAGCCTTGTGATCAGAGCTTCCGCCTGTTGTACGCCCAGTAAGCCTTCCAGGGCAACCTCCAATCCGTCCTCCTCAGACTCGTATCAAAGACGTCAAAATCCGCCTTCTGCAGCTTATCCAGCCACATCTGCGTGCTCACCGCCGGCATCAGTACTCCGAATGCCTTCTCTACGTCCTGCCACTGTGTCTGCGTCTGCTGTGCGCCGTATTCTCTCTCCATGCCCTGCTCCTCCGCATGCTCGAATTCATGCCCAGCCTCCTGGCCAGCTCTCAGGTTCTTCAACATCTCCCGCGCGGTGATGAGATGGTCATTCGCGCGCGTCGCGACCTCGAACACCGCGTCCCTGAGCCCGGGGGCAGCGGCGCCCTGCCGCAAGACCTCTTCTTCCTTAACGCCTGCGGCGGCCATGACATCTAGGGGGAGCAGGACCGCGCCTTGCCTCTGGCCTCCGAAGGGGGAACCGCCCAGCGCCCCTTGGTTGGAATGATGATTCGGCGGCGGCGGGAAGGCGAGGAGAGGCAATCCGCGTAGGACGGCGGCGATGCCTGTCGCTTTGCCGATGTGAGAAGCGAGGTGATCTGCTGTTATCGAAGCGAGGGGCAGAGCGGAGAGAGTCAAATACAGCAGCGTCGAGTACGTGTTCTCGGCATAGGTCTCCAGCGCGGAGAGGCTGGGGTACGGCGGGTTGGAGAGGTAGGCTTCGCGCGTGGAGATGATGCGGTGGAGCCAGTTTTTGCTCAGCTTCGATTTGTTGTTGGTGCGCGTCTGGAGGTTTAAGGCCGCCTGGGAGAGGAGGAGGGCGACGGGTTCTTTAGGGGGAGAGCCGGCCAGGGCTTTCGACACGGCGTCTCGCCAGAATTGCATGCGCATTGCGCCAACGGTGGGGTTGCTGGTGGCATCTGCTACACGGGCGACGTCGAGGTTGAAGGCGCGAAGGGCGATGTAGGCGTCACGGGCATGGGGTGGGATGAAAGTCTGGAGGGTGAAAGAGGGCGAATCATAATGTCTGCGTAACGATTAGGCCTTGTTCGTACAGTAAGAGGCATGGTTTACCGTAGGAGATTCGAGCAGTATGCCCGCGCAGACTGGATCTCAACCTCGGATGCGCCAGTCGTTGCTGGATTTCGGTAGCTTGGTGCTACGTATCCTCGCTGCGTACTGCGAGATGCTGGGCGAGATAGTCGCCATCTTGCTCTACGCGGTATACGTCCGTGGATCATAGAGATTGAAGTTCGAGGCGGGAAGTGGTGGAAATGCCGCAGGTTTATGCCATTACTCGGTTATTTGGCTGGCTGCAAAAGTGTGTCTCGAGGTTCGGACTATCTCTCTCTGGATACAAAATTATTTTAACGAAACAATGTTGGCTGTCAATGGATGTTACAGAATCCAGCGTCCAGCAGCCGTCAATGCCAAAGTGTCAGAACCAATGACGTCCGTGACCGCGCGCTCGGCGAAATCGACTCGCGTGCGGCGCGTCTTCCCCATCGACCATTTCTCTGCCTGCGGCAAATCGCTACAACCTCGCCGCCAGTGCAACTATGAGCTTTGCAGATGTCGACGAAAGACCGGCAAAGAAGCGTCGCTTCTTCCTAGACGAAGACTCGCCCATTGCTGACCACACACTCGACCCGGAACCCTCTCTTCCAGACGAGACCAACGCGCTACCAGAGACCTTACCTGATGCTACCGCAGCGAAAGAGACTGCAGAGACACCGAGCATCGAGCAAGATGCTGCGGGAGGCTTTGACACATCGCTTTTTGCAAGTGTTGTAGGCGAGCAAGTGCCGCAGTCGACCATTAAGAGGCTGCAAGAGCTCACTGGTGGCGATATACAACGAGGTGAGAATCTGGTAGAGGCTTTCATGGCTTGGTATACTAACATTTGCAGCTGTCAATGTATACCTAGACGGGTCATGGAAAAGCGCATCGCCACATCCACAGTCATCGAGACCTAACATCTCTCAGCAATCGCTCTTCGGTTCAGTGCAGAGGGTCAGCAATGGAACTTCGTCTCCAGCAAACAGCAGAGCTACGCCAGTCAAGCGGTCGCCGTCTGTTGTCGAGGTCCGGCCTCCGAAGAAGTCTATGCCTGAGAAGAGATATATCGGAGCTTTCGGCGTGGCGGGCTGGGCCACACGAAGCGGCACAGGGCTTATCAAGCACGATGAAAGAGTCGGTATCGAGCGGCACAAGATGCAGCCTAAGCTTGGAAAGGGCGGCAAACCTACAATCAGGAACCGGCAGGACATTGTCGTCAGGTTTACCAACTTGAAAGGCGAGGAGGTTGGAAGGCTCGAAAATGATTCGGCAGCCTGGATATCAGCATTGCTTGACCAGAAAATCTGCAAGCTCGAGGCTACCTGTGTTTTCGCGCCAGAGAGGATACGCACGAACGACACAATCTATCTGCAAGTACGCTGTTACTTCCTCAAGGTTGCTTTTGACGCTGCTGGATTCATCAAGCCGCAAGACAGCAACCGACAGACTGGAATTTTCGAGGCGAAAGAGACTCAGGATGAGCAGGCCCTGCGCATGCGCCAGGTGGCGTTGGTAAAGCTCTTTAGTGAGATTAGCCTGCACCCTTCGAGGGCGAACGAAACCACCGAAAAGCACAAGCGCCAAGGCCTTCTTCAAGCTGCCGAGATGGCAGAGCAGTACGAGCAAAAAGCTGGGTCAACGTCAGCAAAGTCCGCAGATACCGAAACCTCAACGCCCGCATCTGATGAAGAGGAGGATGGAAAGGAGCTGGAGCAAGATCAACTCGATACCCTCTACAAGAAAGCACAATCGTTCGATTTCAACACCCCAGAAGCGCAACCTGCTTCGACCTTTGTGATGGACTTACGAAAGTATCAGAAGCAGGCATTGCACTGGATGCTGAGGAAAGAGAGGGATGAGGAGTCGGAGCAGAAGGAACAGTCCATGCACCCATTGTGGGAGGAGTATGCTTGGCCAACAAAAGACGTAGATGGCAAGGATTTGCCGGGGGTAGCTGATTGCTCCAACTTCTATGTCAACCCATACTCCGGCGAGCTTTCCCTCCAGTTTCCGGTACAAGAACAGAATTGCTTAGGGGGCATTCTGGCAGACGGTAAGCCGACACCTACTACTGCCCATACGGTGACTAATGACATCCAGAGATGGGGCTTGGCAAGACCATTGAGATGCTTAGCTTGATACATTCGCATCGGCCTGACACACGCGGGCCGTCAACGGACTCGGACGGCCTGTCTGTACTGGACCTGCCAAGGCTTCCTAAGAACTCTTCTTCGGTTGAGCGAGCGCCACATACTACACTTGTTGTGGCCCCAATGTCCTTACTTGCGCAGTGGCAGAGCGAAGCCGAAAAGGCATCCAAGCCCGGCTCACTAAAGGTTATGGTTTACTACGGATCCGACAAGGCAGCAAATCTGCAGAACCTCTGCTGCGAGGCTAACGCGGCGAACGCTCCAAATGTGATCATCACCAGCTACGGTGTGGTTCTTTCCGAGTTCAATCAGGTAGCTGCAAACGGTGGCAATCGTGGCTCTCACGGCGGGTTGTTCTCGGTCGAATACTTCCGCGTCATCCTGGACGAGGCTCACTTCATCAAGAACAGGCAGTCCAAGACGGCAAAGGCTTGCTACGAGATCAGTGCCGTGCACCGATGGGTCTTGACTGGTACACCTATCGTTAACCGGCTGGAGGACCTGTTCAGTTTGGTGCACTTCCTTAGGGTCGAACCATGGAGCAACTTTTCCTTCTGGAAGACATTCATCACAGTACCATTTGAGTCGAAGGATTTTATCCGCGCTCTTGATGTGGTTCAGACGGTACTTGAGCCACTTGTGCTCCGTCGAACCAAAGATATGAAAACGCCTGACGGTGAGGCGCTTGTGCCGCTACCGCCGAAGACCATTGAAATCGAGGAGGTCGAGTTGTCGCAAGCAGAGCGCGAAGTGTATGATCACATCTTCACCCGCGCGAAGCGCACATTCAACGCCAATGTCGAGGCCGGCACTCTCATGAAGTCCTACACCACCATCTTCGCCCAGATCTTGCGCCTCCGCCAATCATGCTGCCACCCTATCCTAACCCGCAACAAGAACGTTGTCGCCGATGAGGAGGACGCAGCGGCAGCCGCAGACATCGCCAACGGGTTAGCAGACGACATGGACTTGCAGGCGCTCATCGAGCGCTTCACAGCCGAGCAGAGCGACCAAGACGCCAACAAGTTCGGGGCACACGTCCTCAAGCAAATACAAGCGGAAGCCAACGACGAATGTCCCATCTGCGCCGAAGAGCCCATGAACGAGCAAGCAGTTACAGGTTGCTGGCACAGCGCGTGCAAGCAGTGTCTACTAGACTACATATCGCACCAGCGCGACAAAGGCGACCTCCCTCGCTGCTTCAACTGCCGCGAACCCATCAACGCGCGCGACGTCTTCGAAGTCATCCGGCACGATCCCGAGCCCGAGGATGACGACGACGATACGCAAGGCCTCTACTCATCCGGCACCCGAACACCACGCATCTCCCTCCGCCGCGTCGGCAGCGCCTCCTCCGCCAAGATCGAGTCCCTACTCGCCCACCTGAAGCGCGAGCGCCGCGAAGACCCTCTCGTCAAAACCGTTGTCTTCAGCCAGTTCACCTCATTCCTCGACCTCATCGAAACTGCTCTTTCTAAGGCCCGGATTCCTTTCCTCCGCTTTGACGGCTCCATGGCCCAGAAAGCGCGCGCAGCCGTGCTGACCGACTTCACTGCGCGCAAGAAGGGTGTAGTCCTGCTGCTCAGCTTGCGCGCGGGGGGCGTTGGGCTCAATCTGACCGCTGCACGGAGCGTGTTCATGATGGATCCGTGGTGGAGCTTTGCGGTTGAGGCCCAGGCGATAGACCGGGTGCATCGCATGGGGCAGGAGCGGGAGGTTGTGGTGCGCAGGTTTGTGGTGAAGGGGAGCATCGAGGAGAAGATGTTGAAGGTACAGGAGAGAAAGAAGTTTATCGCGAGCTCGTTGGGGATGATGAGCGCTGAGGAGAAGAGGGTGCAGCGGATTGAGGATATTAAGGAGTTGTTGAGCTAGGTTGGTTAATTGTTTGTTTCTATGTCCGTATCATTTTACTGGCTTGCTACTTTGCGGGTTGTCGCTTTGGAGCTGCAGGGCATCAAGGACACTGAAGGCAGCTGAGCCGATTCAGGATCATGCATATTTTCACATACGTATTACTTTACGAGCTGGGTGCTTCAAAAGGAGTAGAGGACTAGGGATATCACGGAGCTACTGAGCTATGTACAGGCGCATGTACCGGTTTGTACATTTATACCAAGTTATGAGCTTATCCCTTCAATATCTGGTACTCTTTCGGCAGCATGACACAAGCTCACTGTGACATTGAAGGTCTATCTACCTACACACCAGCACGATAAACGACATTCTTGTCATCGAATCAACCCCGTACTCTAGCGGTGACAGCACCCTCAAAGCCAAGCTCACGTGAACAGCATCGGCAGAGAGAACCCTCACCCACCTCCTCACCTCGGCGGCCAAGCCCCTGGATACCCATACGCCTGGCCCGGAGCCGGTCCACCAGGCGGATACTGCCCGACCCACTGCACCTGCGGCGGCTGCCCAACCCACTGCCCAGTCCCCTGCATCGACCCCGGCGCGCCCACAACCACCGCGCCAGGCTGGCCCCCTACCCCCGGCCCAGCCGCCTGGGCACCGCTTCCTGTCTGCACTGCCGGCTGCTGCACAGCGTACTGCGGGCCCGGATACGGGAAATGGGTATACCCACCCCCAGGCTGGCCCTGTACCGCCCCCGCAGCCGCAGCTGCCATGTGCGGATTACCCGGCCCCGGTCCCATGGGCTGATACGGGATAGGGGAAAGGACGTTGTTGAAGGAGGGGTGGTAGAGGCTCTGGCCACATCTAGGCCACTGAGGTTGATCGATGCTGGGAGGTGGGTCGGGAGGCCGGGTGGCGCCGTAGGCGCCTGCGGTCCAGGTCCGGCGGGGACCAGCGTAGATGGGAGGTGGGATGCCCCAGGGGGGCGCGGTGGGGGTGTAGGGGGGCGGTCGCCAGTTGTTGTTTGACATTGAGGGAGGCGTCTGGGTTGGGATGGTTGTGTTGAGTCGGTTGATTGATAGCGAACCGATGAAGCGCTTCCTGGAGACCAGTGTGATTGACAACTGCAGCTCCAGCGGTATTTGTACTTCTCAGAGAAACGACGACATGATGGCGGGCTGCGCGCAACAACGTCAAAGGACAGCATATCGCAGCAGAAAGGTGAGTTGTTGAAGTACGCATCACAGATTCGCATAGATCAAGCAGATTCGCAGCGATCAAAACAGGATCTGGCTGAAAGCCCGTAAGTCGAAACAATGTCTTCAGCTTGTACACATCTTCTACTGTCTTCCGCGCGGTAGGGTATAGATACTCTTGGTCGGAAGACTGCGTTGACGGGATCCGCCTGCTGCTACGACCGTGCGCCTTCTGGATCTTCTACGGAGTGTTTGGCGTGTTGGAGGCTTGTGACAACGGAGAACTTTCTGCGAGGTTTGCACCGCTGGCCATATGTCTGCATGCTAGGTAATTCTGTCAGCCCCGCTCATACGTCACTAGATAACTCCAAGGTGCTGGCGGAAGTTATGTGGCATGTGTGTCCACGTATAGTGACTGAGGAAGAGCATTTCTCGACTATTTAACGTCTTTGACAGGGCGTTACGACTGCTGGCACCCCGGGCAGTCATTGGACTAAGGGATTGTAACTTACACAGAACCATGTATGAGCGACGAGTATTCCCATATCGCCCAAGGTCGTTCCACAGATATTGACCCGCGCACCCCAAAGCTCCAGGCCAAACCTCTTCCTCTCTAAATGCGTCCCATTGAGAGTGCTTCCCGTCGCTATAGCCAGACCAATAAGCGCCTGTAATGCATTCCAAAATGCCGCGCTATGCCCTTCACCCAATGTCCTTTCCTTCCACAGCCCGGTAAAATGTGCCGACAGTCCTCAGCCTCCCCTCCCCAGAATCTCCTCCCTCTCCATGACCTCCGGACGGAACCTGATCAAGAAAATCGTCTTTCCAGGCCACATCCCTCCGCCTCCTCCTCCACCGCCACCACCATCACCGTCCCCTTGCTCTTCAACCCCCACACTATGCGCGCTGACCCCTTCCGTCGCAAAGCCCGCCGCATCGCACACTCCCTCCACGATCCCGGCAACGTATGCCGCGCAGTTGAGCTGGCTCATCTCCTTCGGCACACTGATGTAAGTGTTCACAAGCGGTTCGTTATCCGTGACCATATAGAGCTCCTTCTCCGTCGCAGAGCGCTCGAGCGCGTCAGCCGGGCGGCCGAAGAGGTGGCGCCAGAGCGTCGTCGTGATGAACTGGAGAAGCGCCAGAATGCGTGTGGGTCGCAGCGAGGCAGTAGAGGAGCTACTAGACGACGACTGCCGGGACAGGAGCAAATCAAGCAGCTTGAGCCCGAGCGGGTAGCCCTGCGTATTGAGCCTTTTCTCGAGATCCGCAATCCCGGTCACGCGCTTTTGCGCGTAGCTGATCATTTCTACGAAGAGGTAGGCAAAGGCTGCGCGGCTTAGCTCGGCGCCTTTGCTGCGGTGCAGGTTGCGGTCGTAGATTGTTTTCTTGTTGGTTGGGTAGCGGAGGCCTGAGGCTGGCGGCGTGGGACGTGCCGGCGGCGCCGCGGCTTGCTGGCGTTGCTGTTGTATGACATTGGGAGGTAGTTTGTTCGGGGGAGGTGGAGGGCCGCTCATTGCGCGGATTTGGTACTGTCTTTTGAGAAGGTTGAAGTGTAAACTGCCCCGGTGAGGTGCAGTGAGGCTGGGGGAGGGTGGGGCGGAGTGGAGCGGAGATTTCACGGACCCGCCGAGCGATCCAATCATGGGGTGGTAGGTAAACATTTCGAAAGGCAATGAAGCCAAAATACAAGTCCTGATTTCTATCATCATCAATACACTGTAGAACTTACGCAGTCAAAATTCAAGTCCCGATTCCCATCATCAGATTTATGCTGGCCTCGTTGCTGCAAAGAAGCGCACTGCTTCTCCTTTCCTGTCAACGCTTTGAAGCTTCATGCAGTCAGAAATCACGTCGTGGATTTCATCGTCGTCAAACAATCAAGTCTGCTCGTCTTCAAGAAGCGCCATCCTTCTCCTCCTTAAGCCTATACGTCGCCGCCAGCCTCATATTTAGATGATCCCTTGCAGTCAACACCCTTCCCTTCTCCCCCTCCTCCCCTCCTCTCCCCTTATGCTCCACCACCATTCTACTCGGCACTCCCTCCAACCTCGCCTCGTCCAACGGATGACAAAAATACGCAATACTATACCTATCCTCCCCGCCCCTCCCATCCTTGGGAAAGATGACACGATGCACCGTGCTCTTCAATAGCCCGTTTGTCCAGTAGCTTAGCAGATCTCCGATATTGACGAGGACAGGCGGGACGGCCTGGTTCAGCGGGTTAACAGGCACGGGCGCCCATGTGTTGGAGGGGGTGAGGATCTCGAGACCGGGCTGGGAGGGGAGCTGGAAGAGGAGGGTGATGCTGCCGTAGTCGCTGTGGGCGCCGGCGCGGATGTCGAGGGTGGGGTTGTAGGAGTTGTCCTTCAATGCCGGGTACTGTGGATATTGCATGACTTAGCAACTGGCTAGGAATGCGGGAATGATGGGCCGACGTACGTAGAGGAGGCGGAGGACGCTGCCTGAAGGGCCTTTGGAGCGGTCGTGGCGGTCGGAGAACCAGCGGGAGCCGCCTTGCGATGGTGGGATCTGCGGTGAGACTAAGCTTGTAGACGCGTAGTCTGGTGTATGGCAGACAAACCTCTAGTGCAGTTGCGAAAAGTTCCAGTATCTTGTTGCACAATGCGTGGCACTGATCGGCGAAACGGCCGATAAAGGCTTCTTCGTCGGCCAGCGGCGCTGGTAGCGGCTGCTGCGCCTTGCCATCTACAAATTCGCCGAAATTGAAAGCTCTAGAGATTCTTCAGTTTTCGGAAGATCTATGCGGAAGGTCGATGCTGACTCTTTGAAGTCTCCCCGCTGGATCTACGTCAGCCATGGTATTCTTCCAGGCGAGCTGAACAAGCGGCCATTGCATTGGCGAAAGGAACATAGAAACTGGTGTTCAACACAACATACTCAGACAGTCCGGAGTTTGTGCGAAAGCAGCAGGAGTAAAGGAGCTGGGCAGCATTTTTAATTGGCAGCAGAACACTTAATCATTCACGCCTTTCTTTTCCTAGGATAATGCGATGACCGTATGACGGCGAACGAGAGCATCTGGCTTGCATCGACATGTTTGTCAAGCAAAATGCCTACCTTTTGATTTCCCGGATCTAGAGTTTCCGTGTGCATTGACAGCCAGCCGCGATTCTTTCCTGATTTACTCGAATGGATAGAGCACTCTGCCTTCACATCGGTTGGCAAACTGAAGAAGTCCCGTGACTCCGATGCGGTCAGCCCGTTTCTCTGAGAGGGTCATGGTAGTGGCCATACTAGTCCGAACATCCGTTGTATGTCTGCCTGATCGAACGCATTGTTTTCATTCGAGACGAATACGAACCCATATCGGGAAGCTGCATCTAGGATCTGCTTTGCCACTCCAGAATCCGCGGATGATATGTCTATGACCGGAAGGTCCAACTTGTCGCCATTAGCGGTAGCCATCCCCAGAGTTGCTCTTGAAATGCGAAGATCAGGGCCGTATTGGCAGGGAGATCGGCTGCAGACTTGTATACGGAAGGAAGACCTAGTTTCCAGGACCAGACGCTGGAGCAACTAAGTACGGTTGATCTTCATCGCTCCCTGGTTGATTACTGATAGGTGCTTCCTGTACGCCGAATAAGGTTTCTCGTGAGGTTTATCTATCGGGGGTATCGGGTGCTTGACGCACGTGAGGCGGCTCTTCGATGTGTGAAACTGTAGGGCTGAAGCGTACTAAGCAGATTTGCTCTAGGTAGCCACGGCTCAGGCGCGTTCTCCCGCACCGGAGCTAGGTACCTGGGTACAACGTTCGCGACTTTATTCTGACTTCAACTCCGGGTTGCATACCGCAGCAGCGGCGCAAGAACAGGTGAGTAGACGTTCGTTAATAAGACAAAGTACTATACTCGCTGTCACTATATTCGCTTTAGAAGAAGCCGTCATCGCGTGACGAGCCTTACGTCTAGTATTTCTAGTGCCACACCGTGAAGAGCGTTCACTGTACGTGTGATCACTTCGTACTGTTCGCGATGCGCTAATTACCACACCAGACCACTGCGGACATGATCAACGGCTTCGAGGAATGGGCGACGCCGCTGTCCGAGTGGTATGGAATCGAACAGCTCAGCGGCGCCGTTGTAGCCATCGAGGCTGCGGACTACCTCAACAGCCTCATTCGGAACCCCAATACTATCGAGGCACTTCTGCCAGCGCTCGGCGGTCTTCCTTTCTCGCTGCGTGGTTATGTACTCAAGGACGTCAGCATCTTGAGGAGCCATGGCATAAACCCGGTATTCGTCTTCAGCGGTCTCGACGTGGGCAAGGACGACAACAAGCGGGATGCTGCGTTCCGCGCTTCGGATGAGGCTGCGCGCATCCATGCCAGTGCCTGGCTCCAATACGACCAGCACAAGCCAGAAGAAGCCGTCAAAACATTTAAGGAGTCGGGTACGCAGGAAGAGGCGGCGCGTATTGTAAGAGCATTGGCTAATTTATTCTTAGCGGTTGTGAAGCCTGAGGATCTGTTCAGATACCTCCAGAAGATATTGCGTGAGGCAGGAGTACCATTCAAAGTTGCACCATATAGCGCATTGGCTCAGGTGAGTAACTTCATGCATTCAGCGGTAGCTGCGGTGATCTAATAGCCATGGAAGCTAGCGTATCTCGACAAACATGCCGGCAAATACGTCGACGCCATCGCTGGATCAACCGAGCTGTTCCTTTACGACGTAGACAAAGTGATAACTGACCTTGGGTCCCGAATGGTCGCCGAGGGTGGGGATCCGGGAGAGCTCACATCCTGTCTGGAAAAGGGTCAGATTGTTGCGCTGCGGAAGCACTCGTGCATAACGGAGTTGGGCAATATTCCTTCCGAGGTGTTTGTGGACGCGTGCTTGCTCTGCGGAAACGCCCTCATACCTCCGATCCCGCAGCTTGGCGTCAACTCGCGTCGAAACAAGCCGAAGATCCAAGCGGCTGTCGATTTGTTGATGAATACTCCGGGCCGCGACGGCAACTCTGTATGCTCCAATTACCAGGACGACCCCCAATTCCGGGCAATGCAATATCAAGACAAATACCGACGCACTCGACTCGCTATTAAGCACCATGTTGTCTTGACTGCTGAGGGCAAGGCTGTGCCACTGGACGAGCAAGAGGCGCCGCGTGACGTTCATGAGTTGGTCGGCCAGCAACTGCCGGAAGAGATCTACTTCTATCTTTCCAAGGGCGTCATCGGTCCGAGAGTCTTAAACTGGCGCTCGTCTGGCGAGATCATTGAGCTAGCGCCGCTGGATGGCGGCGACTCGCCGGAGTACCGTAAACTCGTTCTCGACCAGCTCACACCGTTAAGGACATCCGCGCTATCACTTCTCTCATACTCCCTTCACCGCTTCTACCAACACAAAGACGTGACTTTGTACTGCTGGTTCGATCAGGGTACTAGCAAGGTCATCAGTATGAGGGACCTCACAGACCCCAGACCGTTAGTTGCAAAGTGGAACGTCAACGCGGACCTCATCCAGAAGCATGTCTTGGCAACAGTAGGTGCCCAGTATTTCTATGCATTGTCATCCTTATTGATTCTCGATGTTCAGCAATCCTTGGGCTTGATCGGGAGTACGGTATGCAGTCTCAAGAACAAAGAGTTTGCCAGCCAGACAATTACCACTAAGGATCCTCATAACGTAGGTCTTTCTCTCTTATCCCTTGGAGCCCGAGACCAGCGACATGCGTAGACCAAATGCGGACTATACCGGAACCATCGCGGTTTGCTAGCGGCCTGTCAACGGACTAGTCCGGGACATTGAGGGCGTGTTCAGCCGCAACGCGTCTCTTGGTATAGTGCCGTGGTCAGAATCGGCTCTCTTCCACACATTTCCACTCAAGGCAGACCTGACGATATCTAGCTCCTTGCAACCAAAAACGAGATCATGTGCAATGCATTTTGGCGCTTCCTCCAGCTCCGAGAGTACACAGACACGAAGCACCAGCTGACGCCTTGGGGGGAGGTCCTGGAGGCGGCAATCAGCGCACTCGGAGGGCGCAGTGAGCTCGACGAAGCAGTGTTCATTGCAATTGAACTTGCCCGACTGGAACTACTGGGTGCCAAGGACATGTTTCCTCAAAATGCCGGCGCTTCGCTACATGCCGACAGTAAGACAACCTGCCTAGACAAGCTTGGCAATGCTGACATCTTTGCAGAGGTTGATAGGCGAAACACGCTTATCGTCTCCCGAATCGCCTGTCTTGGCAAGCTCAGCCATGCGCCGATTGGATACACCGGACCACTGAGCAGGCATCTGCTGGCATACCACTCCATGATTACTGCCGTGCGCAGCAGTCTACGAGACCTAGCGGAAGTGTCCCTGGTAACGATGCTGCTGAACGGAGATGCCCACCGCGGCGAGCTGCCTCACGGACGCAAAGACTACACCGACCTCGGACTTGAGTAAGCATCACACCAAATCCATAGACTTCATCATATGCTGATGAGCTAGGCTTCCCTTCCTACTCGACAACGATTGCGGACTAGGCATTGCCGTCCAGACATACCTCGATGAGCTACAGAAGTATCCCGACCCTACTTCTGCTGAAGCCCGCGCTGCGAGCAAGGGGAAGGCTCCCAAAGACTACTTCCCGCATGCTATCGATCTGTCTAGGGATCTGGACTCTGCGTTTCTTCTCTGGGATGCTGTGAGTGCGCCCCCTCTGCTTTAAGTTACAGATGTCTAACAGGAAGTGAACAGGTATATGCGGGCATGAAGAAGGCCGTCGAGCACAAATTAGTGAAGGAGGGTTCCATGTGGGATGATGTCAACAAGTGGCTTGCGAACAGGAGATGAGCGGTTTTTGCGAGATACCCAGCAAGGTTCCACGGATTACGGCGGGGGGATGGAGTTCTCCATCGTGTGTGCGAGCTACAGGGTCACGTGGGGTTCTGTTCATCAGCACGTCTCGAAGCGCTTTAACACTTGGCAGTACAAAGGGTTCCGGGGCGTACAGAATGTAATCCAGTGGTCCGGTTCTACGCAACGGACCCAAATTCCAGCAACATCCGAGTCAAGTTGCGCGGACTCTTCTGCCTGCCTCTACTAGAAATGGGATATCAGAAATCCAACCCCAATTAGTAGGCACTCTTTGCCGCAATGCTGCTTATGCTTCACCTTGTAAAATATCTCCGTGTACGTTGTTCCACCGTCTCGTCCATCCCAATCCTCAGACGGCACTCTAAACATGCCTCGAATCCCCGAACTTGCCGCAGACACCGCTCGGCCGCTTCGCACTTTTTCCGGTCCCGATATATACTGCTGGTTCCAAAATGTGCGGCCAGTTTGGATGAACTTCAACCACCCCCCCC
>NW_006913363.1:0-23372 GCF_000281105.1 Coniosporium apollinis CBS 100218 | reverse complement strand
GCAGCTCGATCGCCATTCATTCGTTCAATCTAAAGCAATATGAATTTTGTTAACAAGATCCATTCCCCAGCGCCGACACCACTGTCGCCCAAAAAACCCTCATCGCGACCCGCCGCTCCCAGCTCTCCGCGCCCGAGCACCGCGACCTCCTCCGCCGCATCTACCGGCACACCTTCACTCTCGCTCTCGCCCCGCCCGCGCGCTCCATCGACCTCGACGCCGCGCTCGTTTACTGGCGCCTCCTCTTCTCCGCGCCGTCGCTGCAGTGGAGCACCCCCAGCGCGCCGTGGCTGGACTGGTGGTGCGAGTTCCTCGAGACGCGGTTCAAGAAGGCGGTCAACAAGGATCTGTGGGATCAGACGTTCAAGCTTGTGGAGGAGTGTATCAGGGATGCGAGTCTGGGCTGGTGGGATGAGAATGGGGCGTGGCCGGGCGTGATCGATGACTTTGTGGCGTGGGTTGGGGAGAAGAGGGGAGGAGAGAAGATGGAGGAGTAGGGGCCTTGCAGAATGGTCGCTGTGCATAGATACCTTCCGCAAGATGGGACGGGTCTTCGGTGGTGGTTGGCGGGCGCGCGTCGAGGATTCATGGTGCTGTGCATACCCCTGGTGTCTGCTCTCGCTGAGACGCTACATTGCACGGACATAGAAGCTTCTTAAGACTATCTCACTAGTAACAAAGCTTCATCTGCACTCGCTGCATGCAGCAGCCCGTTCTACTTCCCTACCTTGAGAGTGTACAGAGATCTAACAAGTGCACCCATTTTCCCGCCCGATGTGGCTCCTGAGACGCTCTAGCTCCTCTCCGTTCTCGCCTCGAACCGGTGCGACGGTCTACTCAGCATCGATATTCTCAGTAAGGTGCTGAGTCGTTGATAAGGATTAGCGATGGGAGCGCTACCGTGCCTAGCGATAAGAGTGCTAACTATAGCTAGAATAAGTTTATCGCTATCGCGTTCGAGCTTCGAACTCGCCTCTCTAAATACGAACGCGATGTACATGAACCCATTCTAACTGTAGCTATTACTATAATTGCTCGACACAGTAACGCTCGCATCGCTAGTAGTCTCCATCTCCAGCTAAGCACCCTATCGGCCAGCCGCATCTCCCTCGCCACCTCCGTCCCCCTCCTCCATCCACCGACGCCCTATCGCCGCTCCAGCCGCTTCAGGATCTGTGGACCGCAGCCACAGCCTCGAACTGTCTCCTAAAGCGCCCAGAGTTCGGCGCTCGCCTGGTTGAGACGGGACGGCAAGTGCATGGCCGATGTGTCCGGATCCCGTTGGATGACTTGCTTCGGGCTGTTGGCGCTTTTCTGTGTGGTGAGTGTGAGGAGGTACGTATGGGCGAGGTGGGAAAAGGTTGGGAGGAGAGGGCATGCGATACTAGTAGGGGGCTCGGAGTTGGAGAGAAAAGCGATGAGGCGGTACGAGCGTGTCTGGGTGAACATAAGGCGCCATAGTATTGCACGGATAACGAGTGTAATCCAGAGGTTGCAACGGGCGAGCATGTGCTCAAAAGAGTGGCACGAGAGAGGGGGTGTTTGGAAGGCCACAAGTTTTTTAGGCTAGAAACAGCCACTAAAGAAACCTATGATCGAGTGGAAAATCCTACCAAGTGCCCCGGGAAAGAGCTCAGCAGCCATGGTGGCGAACAGAAACTGCTAGGCACTACGGTTCCTTTCGAAGCCCCTTCCGAAGCAAGAGAAACCTACCAAGGGCCCGCCTCTTCGAGCCGCTCGAAGATGCTCCCTCCCTCTTCTCAACACATCCGCATTCCGTCAGCGCAGCCGCAAGGGAACCTGGCAGCTCACGCATCACCAAGCCTCGCTCGGCCCAAAGCGCTGCGTAGCACCTCCAGCTTCTCTCTCGGGTCATTCGCCTCGGCAAGACCGAACCCAGAAACCGGCGTTGCCGCACCAGAGGGTTCTTGCGTTGAGGTCTGCGAGAGCACCTTCTTATCTGCGCCGGTTACGGTTTGGCCTTTGGTCCTGGCGAACTGCGACGAGCGCGAGTGAGAGGGGTTGTAGCTGTAGAACTCGTCAATTATGGGGTGGATCATGACGGTCTGCTTGTGGATTGTCAGGGTCGAGTTAGTGGGGACGGTGACCCAGTTGTCTGGCGGCGTTAGTGAGGATACGTGCTAGGTCTGGGGTGTTGAGGCACCTCTTTCGAACGTCAGCGGCTCGCTGGCGACGAGGACGATATCAGCACCCTTGTCTCTCCGCTCCATCTTGTAGTCCCCTTTCTCATCGTCCGACGGTCCGCTCGGCTTCTGCTGCTTCCAGCTGGTGCCAGACGAGAAGAACAAGCTCGCCGCCTCGTCCGTCCTGCTGCTCACATACCGCGTACAAACGACGCTGTGCCCGTCTGTGACGGCAAAGTTGAGCAAGCTTCTGGAGTCCTCCTCCGTCTTCAACCGGTCCGGAATTTCCGCGATGAATCCATTAATCCGCTCAATCGTCTTGAGCATCGCCTTCCGCAGCGCCGTGTGTCCGAAGCCGCTCTCTCCCGGTTCCGCGTTCGGTGAGTGGCCCATCCGTTCCATGCTATCCAGGAACAGGGCAAAAGCCCATTCGCTATCGGTGCTTCCTTGCACAAAGTTGAACCACTCGTCCGCTACAGACGTCGCCAGCCGCCTCTTGACATGCTTCCATGATCCGATGCCGCCGTTGTGCATCCACATCAGCTGGCCGTGCCGGAACGGATGGCAGTTGCTATCAGACAGATTCCCCTCGGTCGTAGCTCTGACATGGGCGAAGATGAGTGAGGACGTGGTCTTGGACGCAAGCCGCTCTAGATTGATGCAGTTCCAAGCCGGGATCGTGGACGTAAAGATGCATGGCTCAGGGCCTAGGGAAGGAGAAGTGTAGTAGCCAACGCCGAAGCCGTCGCCGTTGTGCGGGCGGCGAGTGTCCAGGCGCAGGCGAGAGTCGAAGGACTGGGTCAGAATGGAGTGGGTAGGATCGAGGATCAGTTTGGACAACAGGATCTCGTCCTTGCCTTTGTAGACCTGGGGAGTGTTAGTGGTGGGCTGGCTGGGGATCTCGTGCGCATAGAAGCTCCCGGCACACACCAGGAATCTGCACATGTTGCGGGTGCTGGCGCCTGAAACGCTGTAATCTTAGATCCGGGGTGATGTTCACTCTGGACACCAGAGAAGTGAGCGCAGGTAGATTTCGGTGCACAACAATCAAAGTGCCAAGGTTGAAGGAAGTTCGCGCTTGATCAAGGCATCGCGGCGCAGAGAAATGAAGACGCGGTGGTCGCTGGAAAGGGCTGGGTGACGCGATTTACGATGGAGAAAACTCCATTGCTACAGATACAACCAAGAGCGCCGTAAGGGTAGAGCTCTTTTAAGAGGTGGCTATAGCACAGCTACTCGAGCATAACGATGAAACTCTCAAGCTTGGCGAGAGGTTGCTGAGGTGGGCTGTCGGGCTGTCGGGCTATCACTTCGTGTACCAACGAGGCTGCAGTCAGCTGACCAGCGTGCCCGAAGATGATCAAAGCTTAGCCGATTTCAGCGCGGAGGACTCACCTCCTCTTCCTCCGCAATGCTCTGATCCTTGTGCAGTCCCCGCAACCCCATGGGGTTGATCACAGCTTCCGTATCGAAATAGGGTTAGCCTAGACTCTCGAGTGGCTTTGATTTCTATGTCGTTCGTGTTGTCTTTTACCGGTAGGTCGTTGGCTGACGCAGAATTTGTCCGTCTCCGCCCAGGTCAACATCAATAAAGACCTGACGTAGATGCGATCTATAGTGGTAGACCTGATATATATTTCTCTGACTCCCCGCTCAGTTCGTTTGCCATCCGTCCTTCCTCTCATTTCTCCTATCTATCACTTTTCCCCCTTCATTTGGAAAGACTACGAATAAGCATCCGAATTGCCTACCAAGATGGCGGCTGACGGGCAGTCCTACGAGGAGAAGCCTTCGCTGGTAGCGGAGACAGTTGAAAACCGAGATAATATAACAGTCAGTACACTAGTGGACGGATGTCATATACAAGCCCCTGAGCTGACTCGACATTCCAGACAGATGTAGCGAAAGTCAAAGTCGTGAAAGGCAGTGAAGCTTTCAATGAAGCTGTCATCAAAGAACCACTACATCTGCTGGATCGAACCACGCTCACTCTCGTAGCGTGCACCCTTCTTGGTTGCTTTTGCCAGACGATGAACGGCTTCGACGGTTCGCTTTTCGGCGGTCTCACTGCGAACAAAACATTCCTAAGCTTCTTCCATGGCACCAACAATGGAATATGGGCTGGCGTTGTTTCCGCTATGTACCAAATCGGGGGTGTTTGCGCTCTTCCCTTTGTCGGTCCATGTATCGATACCTGGGGCCGGAGAGCCGGCATGTTCATCGGAAGCTTCCTCATCATGATGGGCACGATCATCACCGGGACCACAATCAATAATGCTAGCATTGGCCAATTCATGGGCGGACGCTTCTTGCTTGGCTTCGGTGTGAGTATTGTGTCATCCGCAGGTCCCATCTACGTTGTGGAAACAAGCCACCCAGCATTTCGTGGTGTGGCTACTGCCTACTGCAACACCTTCTGGTTCATAGGTTCCATCCTATCCAGTGGTGCTGTACGGGGAGGTCTCAATCTCAGTGGAAACATCTCATGGCAGTTGCCTACCTGGCTGCAGATGGTCTTCCCCGGTCTCATCAGCTTGTTCTGCTTCCTCATTCCTGAATCCCCGAGGTGGTTGTACGTTAATGGTAAAGGGGAGAAGGCAATGGCTACACTCACCAAGTGGCATGGCTACGGAAACCCTGAATCTGCTTGGGTCAAGCTGCAGCTTGCCGAGTATGATGAGTACTTAAACATGAATGGGTCGGTAAGTGAGAAAAGTTTGTCCACAAGTGCGCATGAAAACGCTTACTGATCAACTCTAGGATAAACGTTGGTGGGATTACCGTTCCCTGTTCAATACCAGGGCAAGCCGATATCGCATCGCCTGCAACTGTTGCTTCGTTATCTTCGCTCAATGGGCCGGCAACGGTGTCCTGTCCTATTTCCTCCCTGCCGTCCTCACTACCGCCGGCTACACGGATTCGATCACCCAAGCCAATATCAACCTTGGCTACGCATGCTTCCAGTTCGTTTTCGCCCTTGTCGGCGCCGCCTTCGTCGACCGCCTCGGTCGACGCCCGTTGATGCTGTTCAGCATGGCAGGCTGCTGCGTCGTCTGGATCGGTATGACTGCCGCTACAGGCGTCTTCGCCGAGTCGAACAACACGAACACCTCTGCGGCCAAAGCTACCGTTGCCATGATCTTCATCTTCGGCGCCGTCTTCTCCGTCGGCATCACGCCCCTCCAAGCTTTGTATCCCGTCGAGGTTCTCTCATTCGAGATGCGTGCGAAGGGAATGGCCTTCTCGAGCTTGGCTGTCAACGCCGGCGGGCTGCTCAACCAGTTTGCTTGGCCTGTCTCCCTGAAACAGATTGGCTGGCGCACATATATCGTCTTTGTGATCTGGTGCGCGGTGCAGTGGGTGGTGTTCTATTTCTTCTTGCCTGAGACGAAGAATCGTACGCTCGAGGAGCTTGACACGATCTTTGAAGCGAGAAATCCGGTCAAGGCGTCTCTCAAGGTTCACAAGGTCGCTCTGAATTCAGAAGGAACTGTCTTTGCTTCGGAAGAAGCATGAGTTTGGTAAGCTGGGAATGTAGCGTATGATGGCGTATCGTACAGACCAATTTATTTTCTCCTGTTGACCCTGGTGCGGTTTGACATCAGTTGATCTCTGCCTCAAATCATTCACGGCTTTCACCTCCAAGCTCTAGTATCGGAGGCCGTCTTTGATTGTTTGGGATAGTATTGCTTCTTCGATAGTCTTGCAATAATCAGAACCATTTGTCGATTTTAGCATTTCCGGCTTTCTCACACCCCAATAAGACCGCATACGGGAAGGCATATGGACCAGGCCGAGCGTCGACATTAAACATGGTGAACAATCTTTGTTTCCTTACATAATAGCCATAGTAAGATAGCGAAGGCAGGCAGGATGTAAAGGCTTTCGCACCCGACCACCCTCCACAAGGATTGAGGTGCAGAACCTTCAGTAGAGTATGCAAGTGACAGGCACAGGTTAGGAGGCGAAGCGAAGGACACAGCGTCCAAAGATATACAGCGTGCAGGTGAGAGACATAGGCAGGAGGAGGTGATAAACACGGGTTGACCCTACTCTGAAATATAATCGCTCGGCCGCGGAACGGTGAGCGGGGTAAACCTGATTTAAAGCCGTTACTTGTGCTGCAGTGGATTCAGGCTCATTGAAATAAACTTATGCGTGGAGATCTCCTTAATGTAAAGAAAGTTCTTCTAACAAAGCTAAAGAGAAACAAGAGGAAGTTAATAGGGCTAGGAGTATTCTCTCTCAGTATTGTCAATAAGCAGCTACAGTACTTATTTGTTCCGCATTGGGAAATAACGATCCAGTAACGCCGGTATTTCGTTATTTGCCAAGCCGGTGATAAAGCCAGCCTGCGAGGCACCTCTCATCAGCCTTTGTGCAGTAGATCTTTGAAGCTCGGTTGGTGCGAAGGGGTTAGAGAGGGCAGTAGTAGGTCATTATCCTCGTCTTCAATACTAGGATAGCTGAGAACTTCCTTAACTAATCATAGCAGCGATTATTAAGACTCCCGCAATCAAATATCTAGAACACCTACTAAGACCTTAGATGCCACGATTCGGCGGCTCCGAATACCCTCTAGACGGTTAGCAGCAATACAGCCGTTATTGAAGATCCAGTACCGGGCCCTTTCAATTCAAATAATGACTTAACGCCGACCGACTTGTTGACAACACTAATTCTCTCTTCACAATCTTCAATAGATGCAGGAAGAAAATTATCGGGAAAAGTTATAACGTAAGAGAAGAAATAAAAGGCTAATAAATAAAGCTCCGGTATAGAGATTGGATAGAAAACAATAGTGCGACGAGCCGTTAGATGTCTAGGTAATGTCCTGTTAGTTTGAGACTAAGAAGTCCAAGATGCCCTATGGCAAATAGCCTGCGGGTTATCTCAGCTTGCGGCTCAGACGGCAAATAAGATAAGGGCCCTATAGCTAAGCTTCACTCTACCCACTAATTAAATCCCTCCCTCTAGGTTTTATCTTATTTGCTATCTAAGAGCCTGTGGTGCGAGTTTATATAAGGTTTAACTTGTAAATGCTAAGAAAAATCACGTTACTAGCTTTTTAAGTAATCTCACTATAAAAATTTTAATCGTGGAGATAATAGAGATATATATAATAATTAAAGCTTATATCTCTAGCTTTCTCTAGAATAACTACTTCTATAGTGAGAGAGTTTTTAAGTTTAGTATAAATAGTCTTAGTAAAAGCGGCTCGACTTATGAGTTTAAGAAACTAATACTTCCCTTATATTTTTCTAAATCTTAAAATTTTGTTACAAAAACTTAGAGGACGCTTTATATACTTAATATAAAGCGTCCCCTAAGTTTTCGTAAAAAAATTCTAAAATTTAGAGAAATGTAAGAGAAGTGTTAGTTTCTTACCTTAAATTAAGTCTCTAATAACCGTGCACTAGTGGCTCTTAGACGGTAGGAGTGACTCCATGCACCGCTATAGGCTCGTGCTAATGTCAAGGCCACCCCTGTAAAAGTCTGAGTCGCTAACTGAGATAACCTGCGGGTGGGGTAGCGCCGCGAATCACACGAACCATGCCGATCGGTCTGCCACAAGTCTCGCTTTACCGATATCCACTACCATAAAGTCTTTTCTCGCACCACATGATCCTTGAGCGCTATAGATTTCCGGTGTTCGTTCCTCAATCTCAAAATGCTGGACGGCTTGCGAGTATACTTCTGCTGAGCTTTCAGTCTCTTGCCGCATCAGAATAGCTCCTCATCTCCCCTGTGCAGTGCTAAGGATTACTACGTCTTGTCAGGAGGCGAAGGCGCGGAAGAAGGTCTTCAGCCATGTTCCATACCTTCGAGGCTGCTAAGGACTCGTATCCTGAGCAAAATGAGGTACCAGGAGCGGCCGGGAAGAGGCGTTCTATAATTGTACGAGCATGTGAGCCATGTCGGAGTAGGAAGATTCGATGCAATGGAGAGCACCCATGTATGTGAAAACAAAATCTCTCTATGGCAAGCAGCGGGAGACCACACCTGCACTGACCTCCCTTGTTCAGGCGAGACCTGTCAATGGTATCGGAAAGCAGAAATATGCCACTACACAGAGCCACGGCAGAGACAGATGCGATCCAAACGGTAGCTCCAAAACTAACACGCACCACACCAAAGCGGCTAATTCAATCTCAGCTCGGTTGAGAAAATCTCTGCTACGCTTCAAGAGTACCGAGCAATCCTGCAGAAGCTATTTCCATCCGTTCATCCAGATATGCTTGCTGGACTACCGCACGAGAAACTCATTGAGATGATTACGAAGAACAGTCCGCTTAATGAGCCACTTTCTCCAATACCTCCGAGCCTGGACGAGAGACAACCGCCAATCAATCCCGATGCCGGAAGCCTCGAAGCTCTCCAGACGATGCCCGAGGAGGCCGGCGATAATAGCGAATATAGATCGGGTGGTGTTCCCGGCATTACTGACGATGTGAACGCCCTCTCTCTGTCTATCAAGAAGTCGTCTTCCTATCTGGGCATATCTTCAGTAACGGCGGTGCTTCGTGTCATCGTATGGTTGGACCCAGAGTCACAGTCCTTTTTTGCGAAGACGCCAGATCGGAGTGCAATGGCCAGTAGGCAGCGTTCCCCACTACAAGAAGCGATCGAACATGAACACAAGCCACAGCCTAAGGGTTCTTCCTCTTCAGCCTGGGATGAAATACCCCTTATCAATGCTTACTTTACCTATGTTCATACCTTCGTGCCGTTGATTGATGAGCAAACGTTTCGAGACACATACATTACTGGCAGCCGCTCAGACGACCGCTGGCTTCTCCTTCTCAACACTGTCTTGGCCATGGGAAGCGTTGCGGCGTCCACCTCGGAGGATGTCGGTCATCGCATCTACTACCATCGAGCCAAGCAGTTCCTCACCCTCGATTGCTTGGGTACGGCGCATCTGGAGGTAATCCAGGCTTTGGCTATACTGGGCGGATTCTACCTGCACTACGTTCAGCAGCCGACCTTGGCCAACAACCTTATGGGAGCCAGCCTGCGCATGGCAGTAAGAATTTACCCATTCCATTATTTCATATCAGTACTAATGGCTGCAGACTTGCCTCGGCTTACATCGCGAATACCTTGACGGGGTTACTCCTGCGAACCCCCAAGATCTGACAGCCTCCATTGAGATGCGTCGACGGGTTTGGTGGTGTCAGTTTAATCTCGATGCTTGGGTTGGCAGTACTCTTGGGAGACCGAGTATGGGACGTATGGGCCCCGCCATCACTGCGAAGTCACCACAACAGCCTATTGTACGTCTGCCCGGTCCCGGTCGAAAGCCACACTAACCGACTAAACAGGGCCAATCCACTCCCGTGCTTACCCTGCTTCAAGACAACATCCGCTTCTGCATCATTAGCACACGCATGGAGGACGCCTTAGCAGTTTCTCCCATCATCCCAGAAGCTGAGCTTGCCGCCTTGGACAACTCGTTTGTTGACTGGTATAAGTCATCCTCTGTCCACCCAAACACCCCACGCTCCTACGTCGTCGAGCTGCCCGGCATCGCCGTCACGAAAGCAGTAATGCGCTGGCGCTACCTGTTATCACGCATTATCCTTCACCGTCCTGTACTTCTCTGGTACGCAATGCGGCGCATGCAATTCTCCGCCCTTTCTCCAGAAAAGAAAGCTTCTATCGAGCTCTGCCGCGACATCGCCTACAAACTCATCAACGACATCGCCTCAACGTGGCGGGGACAGAAAGCGTGTCAAATGAGTGGCTGGAATGCCACCTGGCTCCTCTATCAGACAGTGATGGTACCCCTGCTTAGTTTATTCTCCGACCCCCACGATCCCGCAGTTGTGGAAGGAAGTCGTTATCAAGTCGAGCTGACCTTGATCGCGTTGACGGAAATGAGAGGGTGGAGCATCACATGTCATCGATCATTCGAGGTTGTCAGTCGCATCTACGAGGCAAGCAAGCGGTTAAACAGTGACCAGGATGGAGCTCAGGGAAATCAGATAGCAGATGCTGTAGAACCTGCGGGCTTGTCTCTGCAGAACCTAGGCCCACGACCCAATTTCGTCGACACCAACTTATGCAACGCTGGTGGCAACCAGGAGCTTTTCATGAACCACATGTTTGACAGTCTCAACTGGAGTCCTGGCTGGGACGACAACGACTACCCTTTCGAAACACCAAGCACTGGTTGGGACTACCACGCATTGAATGGGTGGGGCTTGCCGCAGGGCTATGATAGTTACTTTGACGCCGGATTATTCACTGCACTGCCACTGCCGCAGAGCTTTCAAGAGATAGATGGCAACAATGAGATCGGGATCAGTCACAGCCCAGGACCATGAGCAAGGCCAGGAACAGTACAGGTATCAATGAAGCTGCTAAGTGGGAATCCACTTGAGTCCACCACACGCCTTATGTCCGCAAGAAATGAAATATCGGAAATTGCAGCGTTGGAAAAGTTCGCAGAGTGTCGCAGCCGTGTTAACCGAGGAGCCGGGGGTGATTTTCCCGCCGGCAACGAGAGACAGCAGTTCTTTGGACATTTGGGCGACGGCATATTCCGGTTGCTTCATGCGAGAGGTACGGAGAGAGGACCTTGAGGTCTTGACGTCGGAGGAGGCCGTTTCGGCAGTAGTGATGAGTTCATTTGAGTGGTCCTCGCCAACTAATGCTTTCAGCGGTGGGACGGTGTTCAGGAAATGGGCGATCTCTTTGAGGGGTCGAAAGCCGCAGAGACCTTCGAAAGGAGTGATTGCAATCGTCATGTCGGGTTTTTGGTTGTCATCAGGGTAGTTTTTTGGATCTTTGGCGTAAAGCTCTTCTGCCAGCTTCTGGGCCTGAATTGACATAGCTTTGCCGATTGAGAGAATTTTGAAAAGAAATGGCAATTTCTCGCTATACTCTCTGGAGATCTCGATGCTCACGAGTACTTGATTGTCCGAGATGAGGTCGAGGAGTGAACGTCCTGTCTCGAGGTCTTTGGGCGGTAAAAAAGGATGAGTGCCCATCCAGAGCTTCAAGCAAGAGTCAGGTCAAGCCACTGCAGTGCTTAGAAGACAGACCTCAGCAAAAGGTTTGTCCTCTTGAATCGAGAAGCCTTCTGGTGGTGTTGCAAAAGCATATCTGGCTGCAGCAGAACCTTTCCCATTTTTTCCTTGGCGTCAATGTTAACGCGACTCTCGAATGAATTCCGTTTCCTCACCCCAATCGTAGTTGTTTACTCCTGTTAAATGTCAGTCTTGATGATCAGCTCCAACGCTTCGGCTATCTTTACCACACTGGAGTCGAAGTAACGGCACATGCATCCTAATAATGCTGGTAGGAGCAGGAGCGACGAGGGAGTCACTGTCTTTTTAGAGTCTGAAGATGAGCTTCTACTTGGTTTCTCGCAACTTCGAGCTGGCTCTTAGGTTCCAAACCATTGGGAGAAGGCCTTGCAACTTCACAACGTACTTTGATTTACAAATTAGCCGGGAATTTAAGCATGGCGAAGCGAACTCTAACAGCTATATCTTAGAGTTGCTACATTTCTACCACTAAGTACTGCTTTTGGCTCATTTTAAGCGTAGGATCAATTATAGACCTTGCTACTGCCCATGCCTGTCGCTCATTCTATCTCGAAGGCAACACTAGAGGTTGCGGATACGATGTTGCGCTGCGCGTGGCGCTCCACTACGGTAAAACGGCGTCTATTAAAGAGCGGAGCTTGAAGGAAATTGATTGCCAGTATATTCCTCTAACTCTTTCAGGTGCGGAACATGTTAAGGTAAATAGTCGTGTCAGACCTTGCCTACGACAAGCTATGTTCAATAACAAGCTCCCGTTAGTATGCATGGCCACTCTAAGGTACTGTAGGCTAGAATACGATTTACCGTAACATTTTCCTGGGGAACGTGGCAACCACCAATCAAAACCCTAGCCTTCGCTGCAGCCATGATCCGGTTTTGCGGAGACGTGTGGTCGAATGAGCGCCCTTCTCAATCCTTATCGGTCGAAAACGAGAAGGTTGTGCCAGAAAAATCGCGGTCCGAAGAGGAAGCGGTTTAGCCTACTCTCCCAAGCAAGTCGAACTCTAACAGACGAAGTTCAATGTCTCACACAACTCTTTTGACCCATAGCCACCGGGAGAAGAAATTCCAGATTAGACAGGACATACTAGGAAGTCCTCGGTTATACGCCACTCTAGTCAAGCCTCCAAGTTCTTCGTGCCAAATTAATAACGGTCTAGGTTATCCTCGCCGCATCGAGTGCGGATCCCAATTATGTCGCGTTCCACACCGCTGTAATCTATGCGGGGATTTCTCCGGTACCACAAGCAGTCTGGCTCGATTATGCTTTCTTCAAATTTGCGTCATGCTGAACTGTCGTGGTGGGGCATCACCGTCTGGAGAGATGGGGAAATTCAAAACGATCGCGCCAAGAGCGGCGTGAGGACCTCGACTTTTGCAAATGAAACTCGGCGTGGCTCTCCGCGCTCGAAATGGCAGCGGAGACAACACATCGACAAAAAGCCACCATGTGGTATACGCCACGTCTGAATTGGGCTGCTCCGGTCAGAGTATTCGAGTCTCGAACGTCGGTCGAGCTAAAACCTTGGCTTCTACTCTTCTTCCTTTCGTCTTTCTTTTTGCTTCATCTCTCTTCGGCTCAACGGCCGCTTGTAGTTGTTCTGCACAGATCCAAAGGAAATCCTTGATAACTATTGTTCGCCGGATATGGGAGACGTCTCAGGTCACAATATGGCTCAAATATTCTCGGCGATGGAATTGAGCTCCGGATGGTCTTTCAAGCAGACCGACGATTCCAGCAAAGACGCCTGGCTACCCGTGAAGAAAGTGCCGTCTACTGTGCATCAAGATTTGATAGACAACAAAAAGTGAGTTTTCCGACGTTTCCTTCATGGCCGCAACGCTTCTGGGGAGATAAGGCTGACGTGGTCACTGCCGCAGGCTTGCTGACCCGTTCATTGGCTTTAATGAGATCAAAGCAGAATGGGTTGGTAGAAAGTCATGGACTTACCGTACGAAATTTCACAAGCCTGCGGCATCTCCAGGCTCTACCACTGTCCTGGCTTTCGACGGACTAGACACATTCGCACACGTGCGGCTGAACGGCAAGACCATCCTCGAGAGCGACAACATGTTCCTCCCACAACGCGTGGATATCACGCACGCAATTGGTGACGAGAAGGAATACGAGCTGGAGATCGAATTTGATTCTGCACTCCTCAAGGCTCGCGACATCGAGAAACAACATCCCGAGCACAAGTTCGTCTGCTTCAACGGAGACACCGCAAGACTTGCAGTCAGAAAAGCACAATACCACTGGGGATGGGATTGGGGCCCACTCTTGATGTGCGCAGGGGTTTGGCGGCCCATTAGAATTGAAGTCTACTCTGCCAGAATCTCAGACATACGGACAGACCTGAATTTGGCTAAAGACTACAAGTCTGCGACGGTCCGCGTAAGCGCCGAGGTGGAAGGGCATGAAAAGCATAGCCTACACGCTAGGATGACAATCAGCCTGGATGGAAAGACAGTTTCGACTGCAAATGCTACAGTGTCCGCCCACGGCAAAGTATCGGAAGATCTGAAGGTTGACCAGCCTTCATTGTGGATGCCTACAGGTTACGGACAGCAAGCTCTGTACAAAGTAGAAGTAGTCATATCTTCCGAGGGTGAAGAACTTCATTCAGACTCACGGCGTATCGGGATGCGCAAGGTTGAACTCGTTCAAGAACCAGACGCTCACGGAAAAAGCTTTTACTTCCGCATAAACGGTACCGATATTTTCTGTGGTGGGTCTTGCTGGATTCCAACCGACAGCTTCTTGACCAACGTCACTCCCGAAAAACTTCGAGCATGGATAGAGCTCATGGTCCCTGCAAACCAGAAGATGCTACGGTGAGTCATTCGGCCGACAACCATTGTTCACTGCTGACGTCTCTGCAGAGTTTGGGGTGGCGGCATCTACGAAGAAGACGCCTTCTACGACGCATGTGACGAGCTCGGCATTTTGGTCTGGCAAGACTTTATGTTTGGATGTGGCAATTATCCTTGCTTCCCTGAGATCCTCAAATCGATCCAAGCAGAGGCCGTTGCCAACGTCCGTCGACTTCGTCACCACCCGTCGATTGCTATCTTTGCCGGCAACAACGAAGACTACCAGGTGCAGGAATCAGAAGGGTTGACATATGACTATGCAGACAAGAATGAAGACAATTGGCTCAAGACAGATTTCCCAGCTCGATACATCTATGAATCACTTCTACCAAAGGTTGTTGCTGCGGAGGTAGCCTCGATGTGAGTGTCTCCTTTCGTATTCCCTTTCGTATCCCCTTTCGTATCTTCTTTCGTATCTCATCGTGTTAATGTTTTTGGACTTTCCGAGACAATCAGTGCCCCTCAACAAAACAAAACATCATCGATCATGATGTCTCAGGGGATTGAAAACACGGCTTAACCACCGCCTTTTAGCCCTTTGACAATAACTCCTATTATTTCTTTGCCGCTTATATTTTGTTGCTTTGAAAGAATATAGCTGATCATGCGGGATGGACAGCCCTTATCACCCTGGATCACGTAAGCTGAGAACTCGTCCTTTGCTTAAGGAAAGCTAACCCGTATCTAGCATGGGGTGATGGCAAGATCAGCTCCGACCCTAGAGTCGGCGATATGCATCAATGGAACGTCTGGCACGGTACCCAAGAGAAATACCAGATCTTCGATTCGTTGGGTGGAAGATTCAATTCAGAATTTGGAATGGAAGCTTTCCCGCACATTGCGACCATCAGGTCGTTTGTCGAAGATCCTAAGGACCTCTATCCGCAGAGCCATGTGCTCGACTTCCACAACAAGGCTGATGGTCATGAACGAAGAATAGCAACGTACCTTGTTGAAAACGTCCGGACATGCACCGAAATCGAAGCATACATTCATCTCACACAACTCATTCAGTGCGAAGCGCTCATGTTCGGCTACCGTGGGTGGCGAAAGCAGTGGGGAGACAACAGACATTGCGGAGGCGCACTTGTCTGGCAGCTGAACGACTGCTGGCCCACGACCAGCTGGTCGATTGTTGATTATTACTTGAGGAGAAAGCCATCGTATTATTCAATTGCAAGGGTCCTTGCACCTGTCGCAGTTGGCGTCCGCCGGAAGCACCATGATTGGAGCGTGACTCATGCTCGCGAGCCGAAGACGCAAGAATGGGAGCTCTGGGCAGTCAGCTCGGAGATGAAAACCATCACGGCAGATGTGGAGCTTAGATTCATCTCTGTTAAGACAGGCAAAGAGATCAAAAACAAGATCATCAAGAAAGGCGTCGAGGTCAAAGCGAATGGCACGACCGAAATCACAACAGGCTATATAGACAACTTCGGCGAAGAGCCGCACGTGCTCGCAGCCCGGATTTGGGTCGACGGGCAACTTGTGGCCCGAGACACCGACTGGCCGCAGCCATTGAAGTACTTGCCGTTTCCCAGCAGGAACGTTAAGGTTGAGGTTAAGGGCGATAAGTACCATGTGTCAGCAGACCGCCCAACGAAGTGCTTGGTATTCGAGGAAAGGGAGGGGTGTCACTTAAGCGACAGTGCAATTGACGTGCTGCCAGGCGATGAACAGGTCATTACTTTCCGAGGTGTCAAACCCGGCGAGCCAGCTTTGGATTGGACGTACCTGGGTGCAGGGGAGCAACGATGAGGAATAAGTAGTACTTGTGGTAGTAAATAGTAGTAGTATAGATAGATGGATGGATGGATAGATAATTGATTGATTGATCGATTGATTAATCGATTGATTGATGCCTATACCTTCTAAGACCGGAAGATCTATAAGAGAAACATGCTAAAAAGTACGTTCTTGCTAACGCGCCACCTGGAACTCTAAGAGAATATGCTTTCTAGTTTAGACTAAGATACTGAGAGTTGTATATAGTTAACTACTTTAGATAAGGTATTAGACACTATTTTAATAGATATAGCGGTATAAACATTTTCAGGTTATCATATCGAGATTTATACATGAAATGTGAGGAGGTGTTAGCGTTTAGTGGCAAATTCCCTATATTATCCGAAACAACAGGAATGATGCCACGTGCGGTCATCGCCGTCGCCGCAAATGTTGGCCCTTCCGCAGACCATCAGGGCCATCGCTCAACAGCTGTCGCCGACCACAAACATACTACTCTACCAAGCCCGCCTACGTTGCAGCGAACAAGCGCACCTCATGCTCAACCCGCCCGAATAATCACACCCCCAGAATGAGCAGCAGGCTGCTCGCCGCACGTCTCGCGCCTGCAGCCCGCCGAGCCACCCTCATCCCCCCACGCCGCCTCGCACATCACTCAAGCTCCACCGCTGGAGGTCTACTACGCTCCGAGGCCGGCCAGCGGCTCCTCAAGCGGCGGCCATGGCCCCTCGGAGCGTATGCGCTTCACAATCTACCAGCTGTCCGGACCATCTCGTTCGTCCGTGTGCTGCCCAAGCTGGTCACAAAGTTTGCGACGCTGGGCGCTATGGCTGGGGGCGCCATGATAGCTGGCCTGTCATACTTGCAGTATCAAGCGGGCCAGGCTGGTAGTTACGTGGTGGATGTTTTCAAACGCGCCAGTGATGCGGCCACAACCGGTGCTGGGAACCTCTATGGCAGTGCTAGCGAGGCTATCGAACAGACGAGGAGGGGCTGGCAGAAGGCAAAAGATGGAGTAGAGCTGCCAGAATGGCTGCGGACAATATTCGAAGGTCGGGAGGGGGCTTCTGGGAATGGTCAACGAGGCTCAGGACCTGAAGGGTCGCCCAACCAAAGCCGCGCCGGGACTGCCACTGCAGCGGTGGGTGGTGCTGCGACCGCCTTTGCATACGACGACGAGTCCGAGAAAGATGAGGCAATAGAGGAAAAGATTGCACGCGACGATCAGATGATGCTGTTGACAAAGAAGATGATCGAGATCAGGAGCTTGCTGCAGACAGTGGGCCAGTCGGATGCATTGACGTTGCCTTCTATCGTGGTTATTGGGTCGCAGTCTTCGGGCAAAAGCTCGGTTTTGGAGGCTATCGTAGGACACGAGTTCCTACCAAAGGGCTCCAACATGGTCACAAGGCGGCCGATCGAGCTGACTCTGGTCAATACTCCGGATGCGCAGGCCGAGTATGGCGAGTTTCCCGCCTTGGGCCTGGGGAAGATCACGGATTTCACACAGATACAGAGGACTTTGACGGATCTCAACCTGGCCGTACCAGCAAGCGAGTGTGTGTCCGATGATCCTATCCAGTTGCGCATCTACTCGCCGAATGTACCTGATCTTTCTCTGATTGACCTCCCCGGTTACATACAAGTGACTGGAAGAGATCAGCCAACCGAGCTTAAGGAGAAGATCGCGGAGCTCTGCGAGAAGTACATCCAACAACCCAACATTATCTTGGCGATATCAGCGGCCGATGTTGACTTGGCCAACTCTACTGCACTGCGCGCCTCTAGACAAGTTGATCCAAGAGGAGAAAGGACAATCGGAGTTATTACCAAGATGGATCTTGTGGACGCAGAGCGGGGTGCTAGCATGTTGACGGACAAGAAGTACGCTCTGCGACTGGGTTATATCGGAGTCGTGTGTCGTGTGCCGCAGACACAGGGCAAACTTTTCAAGCGTGGAAGCGGCAACATCACGAATGCTATCGCGAAGAACGAAGACGCCTACTTCTCGTCTCATCCGGCGGAGTTCGGCACGGAATCCTCAATCGAGGTGGGCACGAAGAATCTCAGGAAGAAGCTTATGTACGTCCTGGAGCAGACTCTGGCAGCAAGTCTCAAGACGACAAGCGAAGCTGTACAAGGCGAGCTGGCGGAAGCGACATACGAGTTCAAAGTACAATACAACGACCGTCCTCTGAGTGCTGAGACCTACTTGGCGGAAAGCCTGGACTCTTTCAAGCACTCATTCAGAGAGTTCACGGAGCACTTTGGCCGGCCAGAAGTACGTGAGTTGCTCAAGTACGAACTGGATCAGCAAATCTTGAATCTTCTGGCGTCACGGTATTGGAACAAGCCTTTAGAAGACCTCTCCCCGCCACTACCCGAGACCGATCCTCTGAGCGGGCTACCCAAAGCCGATCCGGACAATCAGCTATGGCGCCTCAAACTCGATGCTTCGACTGCCTCCCTTACAAAGCTGGGCATCGGCCGCCTTGCAACAACAGTAGTCGCGAATGCTCTGCAAGGGCACATCGACCACCTCATAAACACATCGACTTTCGGACACCATCCGTTCGCACGACAAGCCATAACAGAGGCCTCCACCTCCATCCTCAAAGAGCTGTCGTACGACATCAGCGACGAGTTGGAAATTTGCATCAAACCTTACAAGTACAGGATCGATCTGGAGGACACCGAATGGTCCAGAGGGCGAGAGAACATTCAAAAGACATTGAAAGAGGAGCTACGCTCATGTGAAGCCGCTGCCAAGCACGTTGAGAGCGAAGTTGGCGGGAAGAAAAAGCTCAAGGATGTCATGGGCTTCATCGACCGCGTTCGAAACGGGCAGGTCGTGCTTGAGGGTGATGGTAGAGGTGGTGCGGGCGGTTTCAGCTCCGCTCTACTGGAAAGAGGTACGGATACAACGAGCGGATACTCTGAATGCAGGCTGACGGAACATTTACAGGCTTAGAAGGCGTCTTTCTACGGGATCGTGCCGACATACTGAAACTACGACTCATGGCGATCAAGTCCAAGCAGTGTGCAAACAAGAAGAACAAGTACTTCTGCCCGGAAGTCTTCCTGGATGCCGTGGCCGACAAGCTCACCACGACTGCTGACCTCTTCCTCGATGCTGAGCTCTTGTCCAAATTCTACTATATTGTAAGTCTAAACCATGGCTCGCGCTCTAGCTCTTCTAACCTCAAGAACTTAGTTCCCGCGTGAGCTAGACGCACGATTGGGAAGAAACCTGTCTCCTACAGAAGTCGAGCGTTTCGCGCGCGAAGATCCCAAGATACGGCGGCATCTCGACGTGGTCAGGCGTAAGGAGCTGTTGGAACACGTATTGAAGGAAATGGAGGGATTACGGCAACTCGAGGCACGAGAAAAGCGATACGCCTCACGGTCGACGCAGACAAGATCTACGGAGAAGGGTCGAAGCAAAGGGTGGAGTCTGTTTTAGCCATAGCGTGCATAGTAGATTTCGGCTGGCGTTCGAGCGTTACAAGATACCAGTCTGGGGAGTATTCGTTATTGCGAGGTTAGATTATAAACACGCCGCCGCTCTTCGTTGTGTTAGGATACCATCACTGTTACTACGTACGGGTCTGGCAAAGCAGCTCTTCTTGGTATGTGTGAGATTTATGAAATGCTCCTGCCAGTGCCGCTTTCAAACCTTAAGTCCGACATCTCCGCTGAATGCGCCGCGGTACATCTTCGCGTCATCCGCTGTCAACCACTGCAACAGCAAGCCTTATCCCGCAGCGATACCGCCAACACCCTCTGTTGTCCGTCTCAAGGACACCTTCGCTCTCTCGAATGCCGCGTTCTGGAGGTCTAGTGACTGCCACCGGATCCGAAGACAGAGCTGCATCCGCTGACAGGAAGAGGAAACTTCCCGCTGCCCGGCAGCCAGCTTCCACAGATAGCGTGAGCGGTGCCAAACAACAGACCATTTCAGAGCTATTTTCAGCATCTCAGCAGAAGCAGGTTGACAGGGACACCAAGGGCCCCGCCTCATCGCCCACCAGCAAACGCATCCGCCTCGATCCCACAGCTACAGCCGCACCATTTGCCACAACCCCCTCCGAGACCGCACCGCTGCCGCGCGAGAACATGTACAGCTTCCCCGCCAACAACAGGAACAACCCTGTAGACCTGACTGGTTCAGCGACGAGCCCGCCTGCGAGGCGGCCGAACGGCTTCAGGGCGAAGCCGAACTTTAATCCGCATGCTGGGGCTAAGAAGCTGGTGGTGAAGAATCTGCGCACGACGCCACGAACAGACCCGCGGGAATACCTGAACCAGACGTGGGAGCGGTTAGACAAGGCTTTGACGGCTATCTTCAATAATGAGGAGATCTCGTTCTCGTTGGAAGAGCTGTACAAGGGCGTGGAGAACTGTTGCCGGCAGGGGCACGCTGCTGAGCTCTCCATACTTCTCAAGGACAAATGTTCTAGTTATGTCAGGTCTGGACTGAAAGAGCCGCTGTTGGAGAGGACTGGTGCTACGAATGTGGATCTGCTGAGGGCGGTCCTTGCCGCGTGGGCTACGTGGAACAGACAGCTGGTAAGCAATTTTGGGTTTGATGGACTGGTACACAAGCTTACGGGACAATCGTCTCAGAAAACTATCCACTGGATATTCTGCTATCTGGACCGCTCGTACCTCCTGCAGAAGGGGCGATCTTTGCAAGAGATAGCGGTGGACCTCTTCCGGACTAACATCCTCAATGACCCCAAGCTGGGTTCTAGGACAATTGAAGGTGCTTGTGATCTCATACATTGTGATCGAATGGACGACCTCCAAGATCAATCTACCTTCAGGGATACTATCAAGCTGTTCCATGACCTGTCAATCTATACTAGCGTCTTCGAGCCGCATATGCTTCATGAATCGCAGACCTTTATCATCAACTGGTCCAGGGAAGCGAGTGCTGAGAAGAGCTTGGCCGACTATGTCCACAGCTCTGTGCAACTGATGAACCGCGAACTCTCGCGGTGCGAGCACTATGGCCTCGACTCCACCACCCGCCGTGACCTGCTGACGCTCTTGGAAACATACCTCATACAGCAGCAGGCTGACCGACTTGGTAAGCACGCCTTGAACCACTCACTTACGCCACCATTTTGTCAACCACTGACCCGTTAACAGTCAACCAAGACGACATAGCCGACTTCCTTGAGGATAATGCTGTAAACGACCTAGAACAGCTCTACACGCTCCTCGAGCGCCGCCAACTCGTCCTTCGGCTACGCGAGCCCTTCGTAAAATGGATCGACGACACCGGCACCGCCATCGTCTTCGATGACAAAGAGCAGGATCAAATGGTCATCAAGCTCCTTGCGCTAAAGCGCCAGCTCGACACGATATGGCGCATCTCCTTCCACCGAAACACGGAGCTTGGCCACGCATTGCGCGAAACCTTCGAGACCTTCATCAACAAGACCAAGAAGGGCGCCGCGACGTGGAACACCGACAACTCGAAGCCTGGCGAAATGATCGCGAAGTATGTGGACATGCTCCTTCGGGGTGGCGCCAAGGCGATTCCCGCACAACTGTCCAAGTCTGCGATCAAGACGGTGGCGGCGGACGACGACGACGATGATGTGGCTTTTGACGAAGACAGCGAGATCAACGCGCAGCTGGATCAGGTCCTCGATCTCTTCCGCTTCGTGCATGGAAAGGCGGTGTTCGAAGCCTTCTACAAGAAAGATCTAGCCCGCCGGCTACTCATGGGCCGAAGCGCGAGTGCCGATGCAGAGCGGAGCATGCTCGCGCGCCTGAAGACCGAATGCGGCGCTGGCTTCACTCAGAACCTCGAGCAGATGTTCAAAGACATCGAGCTAGCGCGCGAAGAAGTCTCGTCCTACAAGATGCTGATGGCCGATCGGGGCGAAACCTCTACGCTCGACCTCTCCGTCAACATCCTGTCAGCCGCCGCGTGGCCCACCTATCCGGACGTGCCTGTGCAGATACCGCAAGAGATCAAGAGCGCTATTGACAGGTTCGACCAGCACTACAAGAGCAAGCACCGCGGCAGGAAGCTGGACTGGAAGCACGCGCTCGCGCACTGCCAGCTCAAGGCCAACTTCCCCAAGGGCAACAAGGAGATTGTCGTCTCGTCGTTCCAGGCCATCGTCCTACTACTTTTCAACAACGTGCCCGCGGGCGAGCATCTCAGTTACGAGACCATCAAGGCGGAGACAGGATTGCGTGAGTCCCCCCTTTTCCCCCTCTTCCTTATTCAAACACAAAAGACCACAGCCGCTAACTACGCACAAACAGCCGACCGCGAAATCATCCGCACCCTCCAATCCCTCGCCTGCGCAAAGCTGCGTCCCCTAACCAAACACCCCAAGGGCAAAGACATCGCCCCGACCGACGCATTCACCTTCAACACGGCCTTCACGCACGAGAAATACCGCGTCAAGATCAACCAAGTGCAGCTCAAAGAGACGAAAGAAGAGAACAAAGAGACCCACGAGCGCGTGGCCGCGGACCGCAACTTCGAGACGCAGGCGGCGATCGTGCGCATCATGAAGAGCCGGAAGCTGATTAGCCATGCGGAGCTGGTCGCTGAGGTTATTGGGGCCACGAGGAGTCGGGGCGTGTTGGGAGTGCCGGATATTAAACGGAATATTGACAGGTTGGTGGATAAGGATTATATGGAGAGGGAAGAGGGGAATATGTATAGTTATGTTGCGTAGACTGGATTGTGGAGTGGGAAGGAGCGGATGGGGGATAAAGCTATCGGAGGGCTGGGGGGTTTGCGAATGGCGTTGTGTCTTGAGGGGTTTGGCATTAGATGCGGGTAGTGAGGCGTGAATCACAAGTATGCCGTCGAATTGGTCGAAGGGGATACAATTCTTTGTTATTGATGCATACTATGTATCCCTGTTCGAGACCGGCTTAATTCCCCTTCCCCAGTAGAAACAAGCGCATCAAGATCCAGCTGCCATGCCTGTCGTGACAGTCGGCAGCTGCGCGCAGGCGCATAAGCAGGCGAGGGGTCTGGATAACAGACTCTTCTTGGAGTTTAGCTCTTTTGCTCGATAACTGTAGGCTTCTCCGGCTTGTCGAGTCACTTGAGGGATCGCGGCGGAGAATTCCTGTAAGGAGGAGGTTTTTAACGACACAAGGGGTTGCCGCTTCATCCGCCGACCACCGATCACCAAGACCCCTTATTCGTTTAAAAACCCCTCCTTCGTGTTTGTCTCGTGCCAAGTAAACTGAGCTTACTTTGTGCCTGGGGTTTGGCCGCTTGATAAGGATAGATTACCGTTGGATGTTGCATGTCTTCGTCAGCTATTGACTGACTCTCGTGGTATGCGGTCAAACTGAGTAACATGTTGAGATGAATGTGGAGCCTTGTGAAACTGGTGCTGTCCAGGTACTTCGAAATGGGTTGATTTACTAAAAACCTCACCGTTCTTGTCACATACGGCCATAGATCAAAGAGAACTGGGCATCCCGTCCGCTCTGCCACTTCATAAGCTTTGAATCGGTAGATTAGTAGTTAGGTGGGTGACCACTAGCGAATACCTACTGC
>NW_006913362.1:0-23405 GCF_000281105.1 Coniosporium apollinis CBS 100218 | reverse complement strand
TATATATATATATCACTCATACCCTACTACACTACCACCACCACCACCACCACCACCACTATCGCCGCTTTGCCTCCGCACCGCTGCCAACCTCCGCCGACCATTTCGTCCGCTGAGAACCAAGACATTTATCCGGGGACGAATGTCTCGACCATACAGTATCTGTAGTACGATCTCACGTTGCCGCGATGCCCTGAAACTGTCCAAATAATCGTCAGATCTCTCTTAAAGGGTGCTATTGACAATTCGACAAGTTATTTATTGTCTGTAGCAAGAGCAAATGTGTACTTGGGCAAGTCGAATGTGTTCTGCTTGATATTGAACCATTTCCACACTCCGCTCTGGGCTGCCAGCCAGAATAAAAACCTCAAGATACGTATGCCAGTATAAGTTTCGGGAATAGCCAGCTTTGCCACAAGTCCTCCTACAGGAATGGACTGGGATTCTTTCACATAGTGCCTCAGTCGCTCCTCGTATCTAGTGAAAGCGGTGTGAGGCTCGTCCGGACGCGCAGCTAGCTCTCCTGCAATTACGTATGATCCGAGAATGGCAAGCACAACTCCCTGACCAGATGCTGCAGATGGAGCATATGCTGCATCGCCGACTAGGACACAGCGCCCACTCGACCACGTTGGAAGCTTGATTTGCGCTGTCTCACTGTAGTAGAAGTCCCTTGCATTCCACATGCCTTGCAAAGCCCGGATACCAAGCCGACCGGGAAAATCTTCGTAGATCTCAGCTAAGACAGCCTTCTGATCTTCCACGGGTCGGCCTACTGCGCTTTCCATGTCGCCGGACTTGAAATATGCCATGTAACATGAAGATCTGTCGGTCGAGTCTACCTCCGTTGGACGAATCAGAATTGTTCGGCGTCCTGGAGCGTGCTGAAGTCGAGAGTTTGGCACGTCATCTGGCTCTCCTTTCATCGAGAAATAGGCACAGTACTGATCGGTGCCAATGTAGCAGTCCTTTGTAATCTTATTGTCGAACACCAAGCGCCGAACCTTGGAATTCAAGCCGTCAGCGCCGATGACTGCTGCAAAATCTTCTGTCTTGCCGTTCTTGCTATCGGTCAGGACGACTGTTACATGTGTTTCGCTTTGCTGGATCTCGGACACGGTGCAGCCATATCGGTAGTGGACTTTGTCAGAAGCATCGGCAGCTTCGGCCAGAATCCTTACGAGGTCGCCTCGCATAATCTCGATTTCTTGAGTAAGAGTCGCGCCCGCTCCAGCCCCAAAGTGAGCAATAGTGTCGCTGCTGTCATTGACAATGGCGAAACCCTTTTCCCCGGTCGTCTGTGATGTGATGCTCTCGTACAGTCCCATTTTTTGCACGATTGGAATCGCTGGGCCAGTAATGTCGATTCCTTGGCCGTATGTGAACTTGTCGGATGAGCGTTCAGCGACGGTAACTTCGAAGCCAGCTCTAGCGAGCCAGAAAGCTGCCGTAGCCCCAGCTGGACCACCACCCACAACGAGAATGTGACTTGTTGTTGCAGCCATTCGAAAGGTCAGCCCGTGTAAGCGATCGTGTGGACCTTGAGTGTTGTGCTTGATTTCAAGAAGGACCCGTCAAAGACCCTCGAGTAATGTCTACGGCGCAGCGATGGTGTTGTTTCTGAAGGTCTCGGAGCGCGGCGAATGGATTCCTGAGGTGACGGTAAGCGTCACGGAGGAAAGAGGCCAAGGGGTGGCCAGCTTCCCGCGTATGTATGTACAGGGAATCAAGCAGTCAAGAACGCCATGGCTGACGGAACACCTGGGGTATCTCAGCCCCCAATCAAGCCAGGTTCATCCTATCTGTACATTCAGAGGTTCAACCGTGGTCAATTGGGATGAGTCACGCGGGATTTGGAGTGGCAGCTAAGGAATCTGTTAATCTCATGCTCAGAGGGCTAAAAGCTTCTATCCAAAGCCGTGGACGAAGGCGGCTATCCCGTGTGTTGTTCCGCGAACACGTACCTCCATGTAGCCGCGCGGTAGATAGACATGCATATCACTTCCGACATCAACGTCTAAGGGCAATGTGGAAGATAAATCACTGTTACATTTCCATCACACCGAATGGCCGAACGCCGCCCTACGCGTCTACAGTGCTCCCGCTTCGCAAAAAAGGACCGTAATGAAGGATGGATGTGTAAAGGGCCGAAGGACCCCCTCTCGCCCCTACAAGCCCAGCCAGCCGCTCTCCAGCGGTCCAGCTACCGTTGCTTCTTGACCTCGCTCGCCCATCCCTCTATGCCCTCACCCTTACTCCTTACCGGAATATCCAGCTTCACGTTCTCCATGCCCTTCGTACCATCCAAGAACTCATGATTGCTCATACCGCCCGCGTTCGCGCGATCTGCCGGCAGCAGCTCCAGGAGTGGTAAGAGGAAGTCAGCGATTTTCTTCGCGTCCTCTACGTTGAAGTGGTATTTTTCCTTCAGCACATCGGGCAGAGCCCAGTGGCGTAACCGGTGGATGTTGCGTAGCTCACCCTTGCGGTTGAAAATCTCTTGCGACCACTTGCCGGCGATGCAGAGGGATTTGGGGAAGGGGCCGAGAAGCTCGATTATTTGCGCGATGTGGTCGTCATCCTTGCCGTATTTGGTTCCAGATTGTGGGTCGAAGAGGTAATCACCTGTGATCAGTTCGAAGACCTGGTTGGATGTGTGAGCTCTTCGATCTTAATGTAGTTTGAGTAGGTAGGACAGACCATGGCTGCCATGCTCCACACGTCGGTGCTGGCACCCCATTTTGCGCCGAGTATCACCTCTGGTGATCGATACTGCCTTGTTTGAATGTCATTTGTGAAGTGATGTCCAACCCAACATGCGTTACCGAGATCGGCGATCTTGACTGATATGGTGTCGGAAGCCACGTCCTCTTGCAGCTTCTCCTTCGTTGACGAGTTACTCGAGGTCGTCTTGCCCAGGTCAATACCCGAGATGTCCTTCGTGAGCAGATCCCTGGCGTGTGTTAGCTTGCCTGTGACAAGCGGAAAAAAGGCTGGGACTCACGCAGTCTTTTCCCGCTCTTTCTGGACATCGGCTTCGCTCCCGGTGGATTTGATACCCAGCTGCTCTCTTAACGATAATCCAGATGAGGCGGCGGATGCAGGCTTTGAGGAGCCTATTGCACGGATCGTCACTTGCCATTCTAGAGATGATACTTCGCATCCTCTACAAGGGTTTACTCACCTGCGCTCTCGTTCACGACTTTGTTCAGACTCTGCGTGCTGCCAGAGAAGTTAAAGAGGTCGGATTGGCTGAAGCTCGCGTTGAGAGGGCTCGGTAGAGGCTGACTTCCAGTAATGAGAGTCCGTCTTCTCCTTCGTCCGTTGGGGTTGTCATCCTTTTTCTTAGGTTCGTCGTTGACGTAGGTCTTGACAATCTGCTCGACATCTCCGATTTCGATTAGGACGTTTTCCGGCTTAAGATCGGTATGGATGATGCCGCACTCCCTGTGCAAGTAGTCTAAACCGAGCAGGACCTGCTTGGTGATCTGTTTGACCAATTCTATTGGGATACCCCTGTGGTTCCACTTCTTTATCAAGCCTAGTAAATTCTCACCGAGCACCTCAAACACCATACACACGTGGACGCCGTTCGGGCCTTTATGATTGAATGAATCCAGTAGACTGACAACGTGCGCCCTGCCGGGATGATCTTTGTTGGCTTCGACCACCTTCTTCAGCAGCTTGATCTCGTCAAGCGCGGTCTCTGTGTAGTGGGCTGCAGATCGCACTACTTTGAGGGCTACATGCTTTCCCGTCGTATTATCCTTCGACAACCACACGGTCGAGAAGTGACCCCAACCTAGCTTCCGCACAATTGTGTATTTGCCATCCTTGTACTGCTCGCCTACGTGTACCGGGTGGTAGCCGCCTTTGCAGTAGTCCTCTGAGTCCTCCTCGTCTGCAGTGTTCTCAGCGGCATCTTCGGCGGACGAGGAGGATGAAGACGGCGATCGGCCTAATTGTGTGGTGTTGTAGACTTTATGGTGTGACAGAGGCGAGGCCGTGTTTGTAGGACTGTACAACTCATCAGTATTCAATCCAGATGGGAGGGACCGTAGACCAAAGTGGAGTCGGCAGAGGTTCTGCTCACTTGATGTGGGCGCTGTTAGTCGCGCTCGCAGGACTGGAATCCAAGCTACCTTGCGCCTTTTCTGTGGTGATTATCGGCTTCAGGTCCTGGCCTTTTCTGCGCTTCTTGTTGCCATTGCCGTTGGCGGCCTGCGCGACCTCCTTGGCTTTACTTATCGCGGCCTTCTTGATGTTTGTGCCATTCATGATGGTTCCGGGGCCGAATCGCAAACCGACGAGTTGGTGAGCCGGGGTGATAGGTCGAGGATGCGACGGTTGAAGCGCGATCGTCGAGGTTCATGAACCAAAGCGCCGCGGGATGGCGAAACTCGAACTGTTCGCGGAGTTCAGGCCACCACAATGAGGCTGTTGCAGGCGAATCTCGATCGTTGGTGATCGCCGTAGCCACTGTCGGGCGTTGTCTTGTCGAGCGGCCTATCCCACTCGACAACGTGGGTGCAGGCTTGGGCCGTGCTTCCCCTGACTTGGTTTGACGGCGGGGCAGATCTTCTCTGCAGCCGGCTGTTCGAGAAGCTGGATGGGTGTGCGCCGGCGAGAGACGCTGGTGGGCTTGGATATCGGGGATAGTGGAGGGGGTCCGTAAGTAGCGAGTGCTTTGCTCAGGGGGATGGTGTTGAGTTCCGGGTTTGCTAGGCCTGCCAAGGGCCACCACAGGCGGTGCGATGATGAGATGATGCTGTGCCCGTCGAGCCAGTCGTCCGGGACCTCGTTGCAAGGCGTTTGCGATCTGCAGGTCATTCACGGCATGCCGCAATCCGCGTGATGGGATTCAGCTTAGAGGATGATACGCGTAAAGATGTGTGCACATACACGAGGGCGTACGATACAGGCGGGGAGAGGTGGTGGTGGACCTTCATGCGTTGATGCTCCCTCCGGCTACCTAACCTAACATCTACCCTACCAGACGCTGTCTTCGCAAGTTAGAGACCCCCAATAACCCAAATGTAAGTATTACATGCTGCTTGCTCAGTTCCCAAGCTCCAGCCCAGCGGACGCAGAGACCCCAGGAAGAGTTTGGAAACCACGTAGTGTGACGATAACGTTTTGTACACTGGCAAACAAAAGCGCCACGAGGCTGCCTCCTCACCCAATGGAGAGGTTACACAGGAGATAGTACCTAGAACAGGTTGCTCCTCCGCAAATGTAAGGATGGGTTGAGACTTGAGATCATGATACTTGGAGTATCCAACTGCACCATACCCGACCTCTAACGCCCTTCGCCTGTGCTGCCCGTTAGGCTGAGGTGGCAAATGCCCGCAAACCATGACCCTGACACCGACTATGAAGAAAAGGACTACCAAGACTAGATGGATACGGCGCGTCATTAGTGGACAAGTCTTATTTTCGGGACCAGATACCGTAGGATGCGTCGTGACTTAGCCAGGCGTCATACGGTTGCTGAGTCGACTTGCCGCGACGGTAGCGCTGTACATGAAACCGTGCAGTAGGCAGACAGCATGCTCATTTCGCAGTAATTGCGGCCATTAACTTCTGCTCTTCCTTCCTGCGAAAATGTTAGGACGACCTGAATGAAGAGAGGAGCAAGCCAGATAGACCTACGGATCAAAGTGAAGTATCTTCCCCAGCACCGGCACGAATTGCTTCTGAAGCGACTTATCCTTTTGTTCCAAGAAATGCAAGAGCACGTTCTTTAAGTAGACGAGATCCATGCTGTTCGACCCAGCGTCTGAGCCCACTGCTGTCGCAACAGAAGGCGTTCTTCCCTTTACCGGAGGTGACGCTATCCTGGACGGAGTGCCTGAGTAATCCAAGGAGGATCGAGAGGACTGGATGCTGAAGTCCGGAGTGCGGGGCTTAAAAGCCTGCAGGTTGCGCAGCTCTTCGGCCATCGACTTGCTCGACTTTTGAACTTTGTCGAGCCTTTCCTGGGTTTCTTCAAGCGCGCGGCGGAGGTCTGTCTTCTCTTGCTCTAGCTCTTGACTGTGTCTCTCGCCTTCATCCAAAGCATCTCGAAGCTGGCTCATCGCCTGCCTAATCTCTTTGACTTCATCAGAAGCCTGCGTGGCTCTTCGCTCGAAATCCTCTTTCTGTCTCCTCAGCTCTTTCTCAGTGCTTGCAAAATCTTCCCTAGCTTCAGTAGCGCGGGCAAGATCTCTTTCCACGTCGCGAACCTTCTGCTTCAGATCTTCCAGCTCCCGAGCACGCCGACGGCCGGCCGTACTGGCCTGTTCCTCCGCACGATCACGCTCCTCGACGGCTAGCTCCATACGCTCACGCATCTCTCTAACCTTCGAATCAGCACGGCTCTCGGCATCAGCGAGCAGTCTCCGCATCGTCTCCCCTTCGCGGCTTCGCTCACTCAGGAGCCTGTGTGCATCCGCCAGCTCCTCCTCGAGGCTTTCGCAGCGCTCGCGGACTTCTTTCATTTGTGCGCCGATCTCATGTGTTTGATCCTGCATGCTGTTCATCAGGCTTTGTGCGCTGTTGTACTGAGCGGTCTTGAGTCCCATCTCGTCACGTAGGCCCTCAGCATCGCTGGTTAGCTTGGACACTTGCTGCTCCAGATCACGAAGGTTAGAGCGGGCGCTCTTAAGCTCTTCTTGAGCGGTAGCAAGCTCCTTCGACAGCCTGTCTCTCGCTTCTGCTGCATCTTTCCAGTCATCTTCCACACGCTGCAGATCCCGCTGTGCCTTTCGGTTCGTCTCCTCCGTCCCGATACGTAGTTTTGTTTCTTGGTTGATCTTGTCGTTCAGCGCCCTGATGTCGGCATCCTTCTCAGAAGCTTGCGACTTGTACATCGTGATCTCAGATCTCAGATCCTTCTCCCGCGCCTCAAGCCTTCGCACCTCTGCTGTTTTGACCACTATTTCCTCTTTCGAACTCCGTAGCTCGGCGACCTCGCTACGCAACGCCGCAAGCTCAGGCTGCGCCTTCTGCAAGATCTCCCGCATGTCTGTGAGGTCCTTGAATCTCGAGGCAGCAAGCTGCTCTGCGGCCGAAAGGTCCGTTTGCAGGGAGTCGGCTTTGCGCTTGAGCTCCTCGAAGTTTGCTGCCAACGACTGTCGCTCCTGTTCCGAGCTCGCGCTGCTCGAAGCTTGACTGGCGCGAAGCTCTGTGACATCCTTCTCGAGCTTCTGAAGGCTTTCCTCCAATGCGACTTTGTCGGCCCGAAGCTCCTTGATCATGTCCTTGTCCACAACGTGCTCGTCGCCTATGTTGAGTAGAGTATCTCTGAGACCTTCAATCTCCTCTTTGAGGTCATCCTGGTCCTTTAGCTTGCTGTTCAGACGTTCGATGATACGATCTTTCTCTTCGATGGCGCGCGCTTTCTCTTCAATGGCACGCTCCTTCGCCTCAATGACACGCTGTTTTTGTTCGATCACAAGCTCTCTCTTCTCAACCTCTACAGCAATCTGTGTCGCTATTTCCGCTTCGCTCTCGTTGATTCGCGTTTGTCTTTCCTCATCCATCTCCTCGTCTGCGGCACCTTTTGTGGCTGGTGTGTCGACTGGCGTCTCGGTTCCGTCCGTAGTAGCGGCCTCCGTAGCTTTGCTTCCTTTCTTCTTCTTTTTGTTGTTGTTCTTCTTTTTGGATGCCGCTGCTTCGTTCGTGTTGGCGGTCGCTGCAGGATCCCCAGCCTGGTCCTGCTCGACGGTCTCAGCTGCAATAGTCGCTTGCAAAGCGCTGAAATCCGTTGCTACTTTTCTCAAAACGTCGCGTTCCGACTCGGCGTCCTTAAGCTGAGATCTTAAGGTGTCGACCAGACTGTTCAGCGTCTCGCCGCGCTTAGTCTGTTTCTGATGTGATGATCGAAACTCCGCAAGGTCGGCTTCTAAGCGTTCCACTTGGTTCTGTAGACGGTTCTGCTCCTCGCCCTGCTCGGGTGCACTGGATTGCTCGGAGCGTATGTTCTCCAGCTCTTGTCTTGTAGATTCCAGGGTCGTCTGCAAATTTACCACGATTGATTCATGCTTGTCACGTTGGTCGCTGAGCTCACTAAGCGCCTTTTCTGCCTTTTCCAGCGCAGCTTGGGCCTCGTTTCTGTTTGACTCCAGGGACTCGAACCGCTCCTTGCCTTCCCGCTCTGACTGCTCCTTGCTGTCTCGCAGGGCCTGTAAGTCTCTATTCGCAATTTCTAGGTTACGGACTAACTGTTCCGCGGACTCCTGAGCAACAGCTATGTTGCCCTGTAGCTCCTTGTTCTTGCTCTCGAGTTTGCGGATCTGTTCTTCGCGTGTCTGTAGCTCGGCTTTCACTCGTGGAAGCTCGCTATCGTACGAGAAGAACTCTTCGCTATCATCGCTCTTCTCGGCGGTCTTTTCTGGTTCTGGAGAGGCCGCCGAGGTTGCCTGAGCTGACTCTGGATTCTCCTGGTGCTGCACGCTCGTGCCGTTCACATGCTCATGCTTGCTTTGAGCGCTGAGAGCGTCCTTCTCTGCCTTCAGCTGCTCCGCTCGACTCTCAGCTTCTTTCGCCCGCATCTCAGCTTGCTCCAGCTTTTGCTTGAAAGTGTCCCGCTCGCTCGATACCCGCTTTAGCTCGTCCATGACCATGTCACCCTTGAGCTTGTTCTGGTTGAGGTACTCCACAAAAGCGCCAGGATCAGTTATAGATGTAAGGGGCGTGTTCTCGCGGAGAGAAGCTTCGAAAGGCTCGATGGCTGAAACGCGGGTGTGTGCGATGCGGTATGAGCGCAGTAGCTCTGCATTGTTGTCAACCAACAACTCCTCCATAAAGCTTGACTGGTGAAATTGTTGGCCTACCTGTGTACTTCGCCTCAATCTTCTCCAGCCTACGCAACTTCGCGCGCACCTCCGTAGGAATGTCGGAGGGCTTGGCATCCCTTGCCGCGTCCTCCTCCCCTCCATCCTTCTCGTTTACCACGGATGAGCCCTGCTCCTCTCTTACAGCAGGCGGTCGAGGTGTACCGGCTCGACTCAGCTCATCGTCGTCTCCAATGACGAATTCTGAGGGGTCAGGCCCCTTCTCGCCCGGCGCTCTGTCGGCATCGTTGGCTGGCTGGCGGTTACGGCCTTGTCGCCTTGAGGGCGATAGAGCGCGTGAACTTGATCGTCGAGCTCCGGAGCCTGATCGAGACGGGGTTTGCTGTGCTGCTGCGGCTTTCTGCCGTTGCTGCTCCTGCTCGAAGGCAGAGTCGATGGTATTCTTTAGGCGCTGAAATCCCCTAGGATTAGCGGATGACTAGAGCGCGACGACACTAGAACATTACCTGAAACATGCTGACTACCTCATACTGTATGCTAATTGACTCATGAATCTCTACAGAACGAGGCTTTGATTGCTCAGTATTACTCCGGCGTACTCAACCGCTGCCTTGTCCCCTATGGCCGCGGAAGTCGCTGCCAAGCCGCGGCGCCTCCCGCTTGCGTCCAAAAAATTGTCGCTCTTCATCACCAACAGCATTGCAACTTCCACCAAAAACAATTCAACATGGCCACCGCACTGCAGGTGTCATTACCTTTGCCGGTTCTGCCGGAAGGCTGGTCTGCGGAGAAGGACTTCAAGGCCGCTGGCACGCTCTCATCCGCAACCCAGCGCATCGTAGAGCCCGTCGGGCCTCACTTCCTAGCTCACGCACGCAGAGTATGTTGAAGTCTCAATCGCACAGATTATAGCACGCCAACTGACACTCCATTGTAGAAGCGGCATAAGCGCACTTTCTCCGAGGACGATCGTATACAAGCTCAGGAGAATGTCAAGAAAGTCGAGGACGAGGATGCGGGGGACATCAGCGAGCCGGAAGACCCTCTGATGCTGCAACGTGATGCTAAGGATTGGAAGGTATGTAGATCCTAAACGTATCTTAAAACCTACTGCTAACACCGAGGTTACTAGAACCAAGATCACTATGCTGTCCTAGGCCTTTCCAAGTACCGATTCCGCGCCACCGAAGACCAGATCAAGCGCGCCCACCGCAAGAAAGTACTGCGCCACCACCCCGACAAGAAAGCTGCGGCAGGCAGCACCGAGGACGATTCGTTCTTCAAGTGCATCCAGAAGGCTACGGAAGTCCTGCTCGACCCTGTTAAGCGCCGCCAGTTCGACTCTGTAGACGAGCACGCCGATGTTGAACCACCGAGCAAGAAGCAGACCCAGAAAGGCAACTTTTACAAGCTGTGGGGACCCGTTTTCGAGGCTGAGGCTCGCTTCTCCAAGACGCAGCCTGTGCCCAAGCTCGGTAACGAGAAGAGCACGAAGGAGGAGGTTGAGGAGTTCTACAACTTCTGGTACAACTTCGATAGCTGGAGGTCGTTCGAGTACCAGGACGAGGATGTTCCGGATGATAACGAGAACCGTGACCAGAAGCGTCACGTGGAGCGGAAGAACCAAAACGCGCGCAAGAAGAAGAAGACCGAGGACACCGCCCGGCTAAGACACTTGGTCGACGACGCACTGTCGCTGGACGAGCGGATCAAGAAATTCAGGCAGCAGGAGCACGCTCAGAAAAACAAGAGGCGCATAGAGAAGGAGGCTGAGACCAAGCGGCTGGCCGAAGAGGCTGCCAAGGCGAAGGAAGAGGAGGCTAAGCTGAAAGCGGAGAGGGAGGCAGCAGAGAAGGTGGAAAAGGCTGAGGGCAAGAAGGCGAAGGAGGCCGCAAAGAACGCTGCAAAGAAGAACAAGCGGGTCGTGAGAGGGAGCGCAAAAGACGCGAACTACTTCCATGCTGGCGGTGACGCGCCGCCTTCGCAGATTGATGCAGTTCTCAATGATGTCGACCTGATCATTGCAAAGATCGACAACGAGGAATTGGCGCTACTGACGAGCAAGCTCAACGGCAAGAAGGACGCTGGCGAGATCAAAGTCATCTTTGCCGAGGAGGTTGCTAGGCTGGTTAGTGCTGGGACGCTGAAGGACGGAGAGGCAAAGTCGTTTGCCTAGGTTTGCCGTAGAGGGGTTGACTGAGCTCGCCAGCACTGTGATACATGAGTATAGACCTGTAGGATCATCCGGGGTAATATTAGAATTCAGGGCTTCGAAGCGATTGACAACTCGAGTTGATTTTCCTTGAGTTTGATCATGTTCCTTGCCATTGACCTTCGGAAGGCGTTGCTTCGAGATCCTTGGAGTTGTCCAGAATTCATTGGATCATGAATCCAAGATGGGGACCGTGAGCGCTCTCGTGCCGATCCGCTGCAGTGCTTCTGCAAGACCCCTCGACGCATGGATGCTGGGGCAGCCAAGCACCCAAGCACCCAAGCACCCAAGCAGGATGGCATCACGGCCAAGACTCGAAGTTCAATCGTCGTTCACTGCGCCCACTTCCCCCGTGCAGACATCACTTCACTCTCCATCGTGGACAGCCGTCTACCTTGCCTTCAGGATACACGCAAAGGACTGTCTTTTAAGACGATAGCGGGGAAACACACCATCTGGGCAGTTTCAACGCGCCGAGTCACTACCGTCCACGCAACCTCACCCAACCAACACATACATCCTTCCTGCAGCACCGTCACTCACGCTCCATCTCACACCTGCCGAGTTGCCCTCTTTCGCTCAAACAGGAAACCTTGTTTCCAGTCACGCACTATCTTGAAAGGAGCGCCCCTCGTCCGGTCAGAAGAAGACGAATCAGAGGGCTAGATGGCCTTCTCCCCCACGTCGTCCGCCCCAAAAACCGCGCCGTCGCCACCTGTTCGACCCCGCGACGCAGGTAGTCACCAGCCATATACGGTCAGCCCACTGCTACTTCCGCAGCGCGTCGTCGGCAGCGATGTGCCCGATATCCGCCGGCCCTCAGTGCAGTTTGCTGCCCGTCAGGCCGCGCCTGCTCGTACTGGCAGCCCGAAAGCCGGGCGCTCTGGCAGCAGACGGCGTATGAGCTCTCCTCCACCTCCGCCGTGAGTATCTTGCGCATTTCAATTCCGGTTACACCTCCCCAAACGCCGCAACCTCCATGCCCGCTCGGTAGGGCTTGGTGTTCTCCGAACAAACAGCGCCGTATCGACAACCTTTGGAGCTTCTTGGCTGTCTTGTCATGCTTCCCACACCACCCAAGCCTTCGCGCAAAGGCAAAGAGCGCGCAGAAAGGTCTGGCGCATCAACTGGCATGCAGCAGATACACAGAACTTCACCACGTTTCTATTTCTCTAGGCTGCTGGTGGGCACGACTCCTTTGGCCTAGAAGCTAACTCTACTCCCCCAGTGTATTCCGCCCACGCGTCTCCTTCGACACGTTCGACCGGCCTGCCGATTTTATAGAAGAGAACTCTTTCACTCTACGGGAAAAGCACAAAGATTATGAGTACACGAAACGCTCGCGAACTTTCCTCTGCGGTCTTGACTCGAACGACTACTCCGAGTATGCCCTGGAGTGGCTGATCGACGAACTAGTGGACGATGGAGATGAAGTGGTATGCCTGCGGGTCGTAGAATCAGACGCGGGAATCGAGAAGGGGAGGTACCGCACCGAGGCAGAGGAGTTGATGGAATACATTCAGACGAAGAACTCGGATAACAAGGCCATAAACTTAGTCCTGGAGTTCGCGGTGGGCAAAGTAAACAAGGTTATAGATGACATGGTAAGCCAGTTGTTCTGTCGTTGCGATGTCACTTTGCTGACCCATACCAGATCAACCTGTACGAACCAGCTATCCTGATTGTTGGTACCCGTGGACGCAGCCTCAAAGGCTTCCAAGGGCTCTTACCTGGCTCAGTCTCGAAGTACTGCCTGCAGCACTCGCCCGTACCCGTCATCGTTGTCCGCCCAAATGCCAAGCGAGCGAAGCACAAGCGGCAGCGACTAGAAGATCCGGAGCGGCAGGGCTACAGAAACCTCTTAGCCAAGAGCGGACCACAAGGCGGCCACATCCTCGACAGGAGCAATCGCGACAGCCTACTGCTCGACAACCCCAAGCCTATTTCCCAGGCAGAGTCCGACGCAGAAGCGGCAGCTGTAGCGGCAGCGATCGGGTACAAACCGGCTCCATCGTCTCATCCCCTGTCCCAGATGCACGGTGCGCCGCAGATACGGGTAGAGACGGATTTGGCCAGGACACCCACTTCGCCGGAGAGTACTTACAGTCCGCTAAGCGCAGGAGACTTGTCATCACCGGAAATACTCCGTAGCCCAGGCCCGGTGTACAAGGATCTAGAGTCGTCGCAGACACTGGAGCCATTGGACAGCCCGGCCCCTAGTGTCGACTCGAGCGACGATGAGGACGAACGGCCGGGACGACCGGGGACTATAAGAGAGCATGGGCAACCTGAACTGACTCTTCTGCCAAAGACAAATGCATCGGAAGAGGAGGATTCGTCTCCGAAGTCGGCATCTGTGCCTCAGGATGAGGTTGCGATGGCGGAGAATTCGAAGCCGAGGACTTGGTTAGACTATTCTTCGAGATGACGTTGGCTTCTTCTCTCATTGGTATTAGATTGGACGTTCCATGTCCCTCGGTTGGCGGCTGTGATGGTCGCCACTGATCATTGAGACGCAGCGTTTTATCGTGTGGATGATTGTTATCCATTGGCACGCTACTGTAGATATGCTGCATCTAAGCACAGGCAAGGAAGACGTATGAGGAAAGCTTACGGCCACTCTTTCGACCATTGGAACAGTCGCTATCAGTGGTGTTTCCAAAACAAACATGATGCTTCTTCTACACCCGTGAACGAATCAAACAACACGTGTCGAAGCTGGTTTGGCATACTGGCATGCAAGCTTAGACTAGAAGGTATTCCAAATTTTGCACTGAAAACGTCGCTCATATCCATGTAACAGTGTAGGTGTTTTAGGCGGCCTATTACGATTTATCGATAGAGTGGGCTTGGCATGGTGTCGTTGTATGGTTGAACGTCACGTGCTTCCTTAACGTACCTCTACCTGCCGGGAGCACGCAAGGCCGTTCTCCATAAAACAACCTCAAGCAACACTGGTCGGTGTCATGAGTCCTAGCGCGTACCCTTTGCGACCGCCCAGTAGCCTCTAAAACCTCGTGCGCGCACGCTGTGCCGCGGGTTCCAACCTCAATGCTGCCCGCTGCCGATGACTGCGATGACTGCCTACCGAACCACCTCAAGCGGCGCGAGTTGTCCACCATAGCGATATCCTCCCTGCCTTTCGTCCTCACCTTCCTCATCGTCGCCACGGCAGTCCTCCAGAAGCTGTTCCCGCTGCTCTCTGGATCCGCGTCACCCAAAGACCACCATGAACACCAGCTACCCACCCACTTCAGCTTCCGGGAAGCGTCTGCTTCCGCAAAGAAGAACCTGATTTCGAAGCCCTCCGTGAAGCGCTTAGCTGGGTTTGCCTTCTCCACCAATATTGCGTTGTCCGCGGTTCTGGTCGAGCTCATCCTCTGCGAGATCTCGAATGCGCTCAACCCAGCGGCGCGCAGCCTGGCCCTTAAGGTCACGCTGTCCTCGCTCCTCTTCCTCCTCATCCTGGCTACGCCGGCGCTGGAACTGCACTCGGTTATCTCCGCCGCTGGCTGGCGGTTCGGGAACAATGGCGGCAGCAGTAGGAAGAGGCGGTTCCTAAGCGCAGCCTGGGCCCTTGAGACACTGGGGCTCGCAATATGGCTGCTGGCTTTCTGGTACATTGGCAGTGGGCTACTTGGGTCGTACCTCCACGAGCCGTCATATCAGAGGCGGCATAGCTTTACTGAGGGATGCCTGGAGAGGATCGGGGTTATTGGGATTTCGCTGATGGCTTCGTTGGCGGGCTTTGCGGCTGTCAGCTCGCTATGGCAGACTTTCGGTAGCAAGGCACGGCTGGTAAGCTTTTGCTTCCTTTCCAGTATTGGAGTTAACTCGACAATCTTGAAGAAAAGTTGTTAGGTCGGCAAAGATGAAGCAGCTCGGCAAAGGATCGGATAGCTCTGCCAGTCACCTTACTTTTGTTCAAAGCAGTCATCTAAGCTTGCTAACACCAACTAGGTATCAGAAGCAGACATCGCGCGCAAGCAAGCTGGCCTAGAGGCAACAACCTCAATGCTCGAAGCCAAACGCAGCCGCATGCGAGCTCTAGAGCGGAAGCTCTCCGAAACACCCTCCGAAGGCTTCATGACACGCGTAATCGGCTCCATACGCGGCAATGCCGACACACAAGAGCGACAAGCGCTCCAATTCGAGATCTCTGGTCTTGAAACTATGCGCAGCGCCCTGCACAACTCACTCCTCTCCCTGCGCTCCCGACGCACCACCCAACTCCGCTCCCGCACCGCCATCGGCAGGTGCTTCAACATCTTCCAGTACGGCTTCTCACTTTACTGCGCCTACCGTATTATCACCACTTCCCTCGCCTTATCCCGCCGCCTCCTCTTCAGTCACAACCAGAGCCTCGCCTCCTCCGACCCCGTCAACAACGTCCTCGCCCTCCTCGCAAAGCACTGGGATCCGACTCTCGACCGCGCGGCCTGGAGCCGCCAGATCAGCTTCCTGCTGTCCGGCGTCATGCTGCTGGCCTCGTTCAACTCCGTCCTGCAGACCTGTCTGCTGTTCGCGCGCTTCGTGCCGAGTGTCATGGCGCATGCGCAGGCGAACCTGGCGCTCATTGTCAGCCAGGTTGCGGGGACTTATGTTATTAGTAGCGCGTTGTTGCTGAGGAGCAATCTCCCGAAAGAGGTTAGTAGCGTTATCTCAGAGGCGCTTGGGGCGCCGCTTGAGCCGGTGTTTGTGGAGAGGTGGTTTGAGGGCTGGTTTCTGGTTGCGAGCGTGCTGACGGCGGTGGGGATTTGGGTTGGGAGGAGAGTCGGGAGCGGTGATTGGGATGATGATGAGGAGTTTGGTGGGACGGACGTAGAGATGGGGAAGATGAGTTGATGAGGGGCGTAAAGATGCATTGAACGGAGTTTGGGATACAGGCATGGTTTCGCAATAGGGCGTAGCGGTCTGGAGTATGGAGCTACGGTCCGGCACCTTCGATCCGGACTTTTGACAGTGTTGAATACTTCAACCAGAACTTGAGTGAAACAGCTTTCGCCAATCTTAAGCTGCTACAGTGACGTCTGGAGCCCACTATCAATGGTGACATCATTTCATGCAAGCACTCTGTGTGGGTCAAAGCATAGGTGAACGCAAGGTTAGTATGAAGACATTAGAAGTGTGACGCTTTGAGCCTGTGCTTATCTAGCTACTCTTCATCCGAGTCTGCGAACATGTCTACAGCCTTCGGTCGCTGCCTCCGCGCTGTTGCTGCCATGGTCTCGCCCGGGACCGCCACCTGGACTGCTGCCGCCGAAAGCGCGTGAGGCTCCTGCGTCGTGTCCGTTTCTGCCAGCGGGACGTCATCCGTATCTTCATCCATGGGCTCGCCAGCAATTTCCTCCGTTGGTTTGCCATCCAAATCCTCTTCCATAGGGTCACTCTCGATACCCTCTTCCTGCATCGGTTCATCGCTCACATCTTTCTCCGCCTTCTCCTCCTTGTCTTTCCCGCCCACAGCCACCGCCTCGCCAGCCTTGGCACCAACGTCCACAGTCTTCCACCTTGACTTCGCCGCGCTTGCCGCCTTCGCCTCCGCAGCCGCCTTCTCCTCCTTCTCCAGCGCTGCCCTCTCCTTCTCCGTCAGCGGCGGGTTATTAAACGCACTAACAAAATGCTCCTGCGCCGCCTGCGGAAACGCCGACCAGCCCTCCCAGAGACCAAGCAGGCTAGTAACACTGCGCTTGAACTTTTCAGCGCGCATCCGGCCCCACCCGACATCCTTCTCGAGGCGCCCCAAGTGCTCGAAGACGCGGCGGGACTTTAGCGCCGCCTCAAAGAGCTGTCGGTACCGCCATGCGCCGCGCACGCCGGAGGTTGCGGATGAGGAGAAGATGTCGGAGATCAGGTAGAGGGCTATTAGCTTTGAGCTGGAGGGGTCGTCTTTTTCCTTTTCCTTCTCGGCTTTCTTGTCTTCTTCTGTTGCACCTACACCTGAATGGCTCGCCTCGGCGTCGTCTTCGGTGCCTCGCTTGCGGTCCGGGTTCGCGGCGCTCCATGCAAAGGGCCTCTCGACATTCGAAACAATCATGTCGACGATCTCGTCCGCGCCTGCGCCCGCGTGTCTGATCGCGAACGCCGTCACGCGTGCGACGTCGCCTTTGCGGAGCTTGGCCGTTGTAGTCGGTAAGCGCGCGAGTAGATGCGTCAGTTTCGCTTTCTGGAGCGGGTTGAGATATGCCTTCTCCTGAGGCTCTGCCCCGCTGTCTGGTGGTGCGCCGCTAGCGTAGAGGCGACGCTGATGCGCCTCGTCGCCGGACTCGTCATTCCCGGAGGAGTCGTACTCAGGGTCCGAGACAAAGTCGTCGAAGCGAGTCGTGAATTCGAAGGGGAGGGAGCGTTCGGGACCGAGCCATGGGGCGCCGCTGTCGAAGACTCGCTGGGGCCCTTTGCTGAGCCGGTTGCGTAGGCGCTGGATGTCGGAGCCGGTAGAAATTTCCCACAAGCGCCAGCGGTACCAGATGCCGCCTGCGCTTCGGGAGTCCCATAGCCAGGCCCATTTTTCGTCGCGCTGGACTTCGGGCCTACTCATTAGTAGCGCTTCGAATTCGGGACCGTGCGTGATGAGCGCTTCGAGAGCCTTGTGGATGAGCTTTAGCTGCTTGAGGTCTGAAGGAGGGTTGACTGAGACCTGGATTGAACCCATCCCTCTTCCGAACTGATCAGGACCAGTATTATTATACGATGACGGCGGTGCAAAACCGCCTCGCTGCCCTGGAGGTGGTGCACGGCTCAGGGAGGCACCAGGACCGGCGTATACGGATTTTGCGTTGAATGGCTGTGATGTTGAGGCTGAACCTAGGCCACCCACGCCTGCGCCTGTCGCGCCCAGAGCTGCTGAGGAGAGATGCCTTGATATAGATAGATAGTGTCCTAGCCCTAGGTATCGATTCTGAAGCGCATTCACTGCTGTGTCGATGTCACTAGCTGGTGTCTCTTTAGCAAGTGTAACAATCGCTGACATGGATCTGCGCTCAGTCGAGCCGGGGCCGGACGGTGGGAGGGAACGAACTCCATCAACCGTGAGGGTGGGCGGTATTAGACTCTTGATAACCGCTTGCGACGTCCCGGGAGGTAGCGAAGACAGGTGTAGTGTTGGTTTTGGTGCCGCACGCTCGGCCGCCTTACTGCCAGCGGCCTTCTCGTCCTCATCATCTGATATCTGGAATGCCGTGGCAGCATCTAGTGGCCCAGGCGCATCCCCAAACGCCAGCCGCCCCTGCTCCCTGTCTCTTTGCTGGGGATGTGATCCATCGAACGCCCTCTTGCGCGACAACGAAGGCGGCGGCCCTAAGCTTCCTGGCCCGCTACTCCCTCGTGGGCCCGTTGGCACGCCAAAGTGCCGTTTCCCTGCTCCTCCAAAGCTTCCTTTGCCTGGCCCGGGACCACCAAAGTCATCGGGCCTTGAGCCAGGCCGTGAGCTCGAAGGTGTATCGTTGTCAATGTCGAAGGACTTTGCAAAATCCTGATACGCGGCCGCGGTTTCTGCTTCTTCGCGTTGGCGTTTAGCTTCAGCTTCGGCCTTTTGCCGCTCGAAGAGGGACTTCTTGGTGGGTGCGGCGAGCTTCTTGGATAGGTCGGGGAACTCCTTGATCTTCTTGTCGGACATCGTAGGTACGGCGTTGTGAGATTGTGCGTGATATGTAAGGGGGACCGGTCAGGGTTGACGGTAGGCACTATGGCTAGTGAGCTCCATTATCATGACAGGTTCGTTCTACTGCTTGCGGCGCTGATGTTTGAGTAATAAATCTAGAGATGCCACGATGCTTGGCAGGTGTTGATGCTGGGCGCTCGGGCCTCGCAAAAAGACCGACACCAACTTTGCTCCACGCCCGACTGATCGGACTCTCCTCCTCCTTCCATACCACACATCCAACTTGTGAAATCAAGTACTACCCGTTTTGTAACGCCCGCCTTGATCTTACGACCCTTGGGTTTGTTCCACGTTACATATAGCTGTTGGCACAACATCAACTTGTTACACTTTGGAGAACAGTAACGCTTCTCAAGAATCCAGTATAACTTATCCTGCTAGCAGAAAGTAACACGCACTACAACAAGACGTGGTACTATGGGGTCAAACCCGACTACAAGCCTTGCCCTACACACATGAAGAGGACACACGGTCTGTTTCTTACTGATCTAATCAAGACCTTCGACAGCTTTTATAACAGAGCGGGTGCTGAAGAGCTATACTATGACACGGTAAACGTTACGCAACATCCGGAGTTCGAATGGTCCGTTCACTCCTCTTACGGCCGCAGCAACTTTCGTCCTTCTAGACCCTTTACAACAACCCTTCAACATTCTCACAGTGGTCAAAAAGCATGACCGTGTGGTGGGATCAAGCTTTCCGCCTTAAGGCAGCGCAACAGACAACCTGTAACCCATGTAATGAGGGAACTAGCTTGGGTGACTATGAAAGTTTCGCCTTTGGCCGGAATTTGATCCCTGTGGCATCACATCTGCAGAAGCACTACCTATATTAATATACAGATTCATCTGTTCAGTACTACAACAAGGCCAAGCGAAAAGTTTCCGGATTGGTCCTACATCCGCCCCCTGCCAACAAAAGCTTATATGACTATGCAATTAGAGCGACCAGGACGTGTCCAAGCCAAGAACATCCTTCCACCAAAGCCGCCTTGTCGTTCTCGAAACCTGAGGACACGTGCAGGAAAAGCTCCAGGTGTGTTCGGGTGCGGGTTGCCATCATCCGAATAGTAGAGCGATATATTGAATGCGATGCATGATGCATCTCATCTTTGCTACAGCAACCAATATATCAGACCGACTTGCGTAACCTGGAACGTCACATACCTGTTAATTGACGCCACTACGCGAGACGGTAAGGTTCAGCATAGAGCAGCAATCGTTCCAGCGAAAGACTCGGCTGCAATTAGCCAACGCAGGTCTCCTCATAAGCTGTATGGATTGCATCTTTGTTACGGTGGGTTAGCGAAATCTTTCCCTGTACCCATACTTTTCAAGGTGATTAGACGGTGTTACCTAATCCACTTTCTTCATCTTCCAGTACCCCAATTACGGGAAGTTCTCGTCCTCCGTCAAACGTTAGAATACGCTCCGGCACGCAATCTCCAGTTCATCGATGCCTCCTTTCCACCCAGAAAACGACAACGAGCTCATAGAAGAATATTCATCTCCCCATTTGTCCCTTTCATCGAACGTCGATCGTCTCCGCCTTTACAATTTCGAAGTGAGTATTTCTATCAACTTGGTTCACGATTCACTATTCTCTGTTCCGTCGAGCGCGAATTTGTCTACAAGACGCAGAGACCAAACGGCTCGATATACTCTGGCAATCCTCTTTCGACGTTCGAGCCAACTGCCATATTGAAATATCCCTTTCGAGGTTTCAGATCACCATCTGTAGGATGTCCCAAGCTGGATCAGAGAGAGCATAGTTCAGAGTACGAAGAAGCGCTACCGGTGACGCACTCGAGCCCAAACCACCGCAGGCTGACAAGCAAAGCTGCAGTAAGGGAGGAGTCTCCGCCGCCAGGTATCGTCAGCATCGGTCAATGCGGCCAGAGCAGCCGACAGTGGCAACAACCATGGCCCTTCCCCGCCGTAGGCAACAGCAGCACTCGAGGCATCGGCCGCATTACACTTCAGTGATTTCAGCATCGATCCGAGCTAATCCTTACTACGAGCTCCACGTTCTCGGCCTATTAGCAGCAGACCAGTGATAGTTGCTTCTCAATTTCCTGACCGGACGTACAGCCACTACTAAGAGATGCAGTGAAGAAATAGCAGCTCTGAAGGATACCGGAACGATGCTGCGCTATCGTTCGTATTTTCTCTACAGCTACAGCTGACGACGCAACCCCGGATGCAGCATTCCTGTGGCGAGTCACCATTGTACTCGCTGAGCAGATCTTTGCGTCGTGGCTAGCAACCTTCTGCGATAGCGCAAGGGAGATTATGAGGACCGTCACCATAAGGGCACCAATTCGATGTGGATGGCGTGCCTGACTGTGGCACGAGATGCGCTGGACCTACGTGGTGAGCCGAGAGTTTGGCCACGTCATCCAATCGCGGCAGCCCCTTGGAGCCGTTCTTCTAGTATGGGAATAACAAAGAGAGACGAGCTTCACCGGTGGCCGGGGTATTTTCTGGATCAGAAAAACGCTAAACTAGAGGGATTAGTGAGATTTGACTACGCAGCAGCATATCTTGATACTAGGATAGTTCGCAGACGATGTCAGGGCGGTCTGTTCCTACCCTTTGGCCCCCCCGATATCTCCATGGGATGGGTTTGGGGTCTCGCTTCTCGTGGCCATCTTGGCCGTTGTCGGCGCGGCCACCGTCGGGACCTTCCTCAGCCGCTGGACCAACTTGACGCTCGACGAGCGGGTCACAGAGACCACCTCTCGGTGCCACTACCACCGCGCCATGGCAGTAGGACGGCAGCTCGCGAATGCAGCAGATACTGGGTAAGATTGATGAACTCGAACGCAAAGCCGCCGGCGTGGGCGAGCTTTAGCGATAGATACTGTAGCTTGAGGCGAAGAAGTAGAAAGGTGGCGACCAGACCGCGACGAACTACGCCAGAGGCGCGAGAAGGATATGGAGCTATTTATTGGGAACGTTACAATTGAACTCGCGCGATAAATACACAAAATTTCGCCAAGCATAACCGAATTCTCGTCGCACATACTCATTCACCTTGCTCAGAGGGTCACAGAGAAAACTCTACGTTGCAGTCGCCACCTTCGGGACCTTCACAAGCGCCTTGACAGGTACGCGTGAAGAACGTTATGTACATTGTGCGCCGCCGGGAACCTGCAATTTCGTCGCCTGCTTCTTCACAGCCGTGAAGATCCCGAGTACTTCAATACTGCAACAATCGAGCTCTTTAAAAGGATCATGCACAGAACTGTAATTAATACGATATTGCCGTCACAACATAACAGAGAATTGTATCTAGATGCACAAGCCGCGGAAATAGCTGACTGCCTTTACGGGAACAAGTACGTTCGGAGCACGATACCTGTCAGCTTTGCAACAGTGTCAGCGATCCGGAACATTATTACAGCCGCTATGGCTACGATCGGACGTGGCAACTACGCCAGGCCTACCACAGTTGTTCCCAGATTGATCGAGGCGAGCAGACTGCTCCGCCGGTTTAAGGACAACATCTTCAACTACGACATGCGAAACGCGATCACGTTGAGGCCTTAGCGACAATCTACTACACCCTATATGCCTAAGAGTGCTACAATAGAAAGAGCTTCTTCGGATTGTCAAAGTCCTCAGATGGGCCCTATGACTTCACTTCTGTCGAGTCTTTCGGACCGTTGGCACAAGAAAATCCCTTCTGGAGCGACAAGCAAGAAAGAACGATTTAGTCCCGAGCAGCGTTTCTCAGGGCCATTGCAAATCGTCGGCCAAGGCCAACGGTTAGTCTCAGCTCAACCCGACTCACAAAAGAGCTACAACATGAGGATAAGGCAGTAGACGCGTGTGCCAGCCGGGTATCTGGTCTACGGTGTGACATTTTCTCCCGGTAACGGATGGATAATCTTATCAACACCGCCCGTTACCGGCTTGAGAGACTTTGACAATCAGATTATGGTGAAGGGCATATTACAAGGCGGCATGCTGTACAAAAGTCCCGAGACAGACTTGCATAGCGAATTCCGTTCAAAATGCGCTTACACACTTCAGTCTGCAGAAACATTACAAGTGTCGCCCTTGGGAAGCTAGCCAAAGATCACCGGGGCTAGAGTAGGTGTCCTTAATATCATCCTCCCATGTTTTGGTATACTTACCTCGGAGCAGCTGAGCAGTGATGCCACCAAAGCAGAGCGATGCACTGAGATAATCAGATATGCTTGGGAACGGTATTTGTCGATGGCAAGGCAAGACCCAACGCGCATGGGACTGGATTACAGAGCTTATTTACACAGTCATGTCGCAGAATCACTTACCAGCCTCACCATGAAGTCGTTAACAGCAGCCGCGATTGACTTCACTGGGGGGCCCAGACGGTTGGACGTTCGAGAAGCTCTACGCGATGACAACAGAAAGACACGACCTACATGAACGCGGGGTCCACCTTCTCTCTGTGATCCGTACATCTACATCAGTGGGCTTTCGTTAAGCGATGCTACAACGACGAGACAATGAGAGAATCGACAACCGCATATCGCTCAGCCGCCAAACGTGTAGCTTAGAGGTGGCTCTAAAGATCTATCGGTGAAATCTGACGGCTCGGAGCTAGCTCTAAGCAACTAGAGTTACCTGAGCCACACGCCAGCATCTCAGAGCTGGTCGAGCTGCGAAATGAAACGCCGATGAAGTCTAATAAGTGCGCTACGGCCACTCCCTTAACTAATCACGATACGTAACCCTAGCACGTGACCTTGTTCTTAGGAATTCCTTCC
>NW_006913361.1:0-26458 GCF_000281105.1 Coniosporium apollinis CBS 100218 | reverse complement strand
GGATACCTAGTATTTATTAAAGGTGTGCACTACTTATATTACCTAGTACGTTAAGGTATATAGTACTAAATATACTTCTATAAGTTAAAGCTAATAGTAGTTAGTAGAATCTCCTTTATAAATCCCTCTACTATAACTACAACTATTACTACTCTCTTACTAAAAAAGCTTTTTTAGACTCTAAATAAGTCTAGCGCTAGTATATCTATAAGTCCTTTACTTTTCCTTTTTTTTCTCTATCTCCCTTTTCTATCCCCCTTTCCTCTCTTTTTCCCCTCTCCTCTTTACTACTCCCTAGGCTATTAACTAATAATCTACTAGCCTACTACCTTAACTTTATCTACTAACGCCTTATATATATAATAGATATTAGCGTCTTCGGCTCTATCTAAGTTAACGCGACTAACTTATATCCATTTATTAATTTTAATATAAAATATATATATAGGAGTTTTAAGAGAATTAGGAGTTAGGCGGAATGGAACTAGATTCTATAGGAGATGCTAGATAATTATTTAGAGATACCTATAGTTAGGAATAGAGTTAGAGTTTAAAATATTATACTTTAATTTAGAGGACATCTAAGAGTCTAAGTAGGTTAGAAATAGGAAGGGCGCTCGCTTAGGCTAGCTTAGTTAGCTAATAGCACTAGATAGTAGTACTAGAGTGACTAGTATTATATTAAATTAGAGATTTATAGTACTAACTACTTTTATAGCCCTTTAGTAATAGGGTTTAGTCTAATATTCTACTAAGATAATTATAAACCTTAATAGCTACAATCTTAATTATATATACATGCTAGGCACGCATTTCGGTCCCTTTAGACTATAGTATTATAATTAAGCTAAACCTATTTATTAGCGTAGACTCTCCTCTTTTAAATAGCTACTAATTTGCTATTAGTAGGGAATGTTAACTATAACCGCTATTCTTTATAATTAGGTTATAATACCGCCTTACTATATAGTTAAACCTTCTCCGCTTAAGTTACGCGATAATCCGTAAATAGTATAAGCCTAGGGGTAATATCTTAAATAGCTTGCTACGCTTTAGAGTTTTAAGGATCTAATAAGCCTTATATAGGTTAAGGTACTACTCTATAATTTAATTACTAGTTTAGAAGTTAATAACCATGCTTTATTAGTAGTATTAGAAGAGAGTCTTATAGCTATATTTAAGCGGGAGATTGTCGATATCTATATAGAAGACTAGTAGGTTAATTTATAGAGCCTTATAGAATCGAGTATTAAGCTATTTAGGAATAGACTTAAGAGGCCTATTAAAAGATAGGCTAGGTAACACCCTTATATAAGCTAGAATTTCCTATATATTCTTATATAGCGCGTTAGCTTACTCTAGCTTAACCAACTTTATAAAAAAGTCGATTTTCTAAATTTAGAATTAAATTCGGATATATAGCTTATTCACCTGCTTTTGCGTTAATACTTCTATTTTATATTTTTAATAAAACTAGAGCTATCTTTTAGGATCCCCTTATTACTCTTAAGAATCTCCTAACACTTTTTAAGGGTGGTGTTAAAGTCCCTAATAAGTTTCTTAGCTTCTTTTTTAAGAGTCTTACTATCTAAAGGAAGGTTATCACGTGTTTAAAGGGCCCTTTTAAATATAATAAAAAGCGTACCTAATATAGGCCCTAGTGCTATAATATCCTTTCTAAATTATAGGTATCTTATATCTATAGTTACAATTAGCCTACTACTTAAGGTTTTACTATATAACATACTAACTAGTACAACTAACACGCTTAAAGTAGTTTTTATAGATCTATTTATAAATCTCTATCCCTTTTATAATATCTACTACTAATAGCGGTATAGTAAACTCGCGACGCGTCCTATTAAAAGTAGTATTATTATAACCTTACTAATAATACTAAAGGGGCTAGTGTAAGGCTAAGTAGTAGCTAGTACTAGATAGTAGTTATATAACTACTAGCTACTACTAGTAGGTTAAGACAACGTGATCTAAGAATAGATAGTATAACTAGTAGAGAATAGTAGTACTAGCACTACTATCTACTACTAGTAGGAAAAAAGAACTAATTAGTATATAGATAGTACTATTCTTATTTATTAAAATAGTGTACTTAATTTAAATAAGAATCTAGTATTTTTATAACTCGATCTAATATAGTTAATAGGGTGATATAATAGGCTATATAATATAATAATATTCTAAAACTATAGAAATAGGTAGAAACTAATATTGCGATATAACTAGCTTAAGTATAGATTTAAATCTCTTAAATAAGATAGAATAGTATAGCTAAAAGCTATTTAACTATTAGATATACTATTTAAATTGTCTAGATAGCTTTATAATACGCCTAGAGCGTAACCTTTATAAAATAGGCGTTTAATCTACATTTCGCTAGCGCTTAATAGAATCTTTACTATTTATAGTAGAAATTGCTTCGGTCTAAGGCTTAGTATTTAGAGAACCTAGTATAGCTCTTAAACTACTATCTCCTTACTTACTACTATAGGTGGGAAGCCTTACGTAAGGTAGCTTCTAAGCCGCCTCTAGCTTCTTTTCTATAAACCGCCTCTTTTTTAGCTTAGTAGTTATTTTTGCTACTTCTTTTACTATAATGTACTATTTTATTTTCTAGGCTACCTACTACTACTATTTCGCGGCTCCTTTACGCTTACTTACTTATTATACTGCGCTTTTAGCTACTTACTTAGCCTTTTTATAAGCTCGCGCTTCTTTTACTATATTATGCGCTATATTACGCGCTATTTTCTTCTCCTCCACTTAATAAGCTTTTTACGCGCGTGTTATAGCTAATTAAAGCCTTTAATTCTCTATAGCTTATTTACACTAATATTCCGCCTATACTTTATCGGCTACTTACTAGTAAGCTATTTAACTCTTAAAGGGCTAAAAAATAATAGCTAGCTATTACTTTCACCCTTAGTGTATAGGTTTATAGCTTTACTATACTTATACTTCTTCTTATCCTCTATTACTACCTTCTATAGCCTTATAGTTTTGTAGTGTAATAGCTCCACCTTAGTTACTAGCTTTTCGCTAGTGTGGAGTAAGAGCGATACTTCTATATTAATATAACCCTCTCTATATAGTTTACTAAATATACGGTATAAGGACTATACTAACCTTAGTGTTTTTACCTATTACTATTTAGGCGTTATATTCGCCCTCGCGATAGTAGCGGTTACTTAATTAGGACTAAATAGGTGTATACCTATTACTTTATAAGCGCTTTAGGGGCGATAGCTCGCTTTATAGATCTTAATAAGCTAATTAATAAGCCTTTCTTATTAAAGTTATATATATTTAACAGCGCGACGTTATACTTCTCTAGCTTATTATAAAGCTAGTCTATAAAGATTAGCTTTAGGAATAAGAATTAAACTATCTGCTACTATATTATAGCTAGGAAGATACTAGCTATATTAAAGAACTAGTGAAAGTACTATAAGTTATCTATAACCTTGCGTTTATAATATATTATTTATAGGTATATACTAGTAAGGCGCTAGAGATACCGCTAGCGAAGTAGGCGACTAGTAGTTCCTAAGCTTTATCTTAATAATCTCTTTAGTAGTATTCTTAACTATTTATAGGATCGGCAAAAGGCCCCGGTTAGTTAGCTTACTTATATACTTAATAAGCGCTTCTTTTTATACACTTATAAGCTTCTAGCGCGTATAGGAGTTAGTGTCTTAAATTATACCAGTTTCGCCTTTATATTACTACTAGAGTATACTCTTATCGATCTTCTATTTTTTAGTAATTATAGTATATTATAGAGGCTACTATAATTCTAGTTTAGCTATTACACTAGCGGTACAAGCATTATAGTCTATTAAATAGTATATTAAAGTATTTTATAATTCTATAGATTATTATTACATCACGTGGCCTGTTGCATTACCCTAGTACCTATATTATCTGTAGATGATGGTATGGCGTTTACGGTTCTATTAGTAATCTAGAAAAGCCAATCCGCTTCCGACTATAAGGGTATTCTAGTTCCTTCATTTCCCTTAGGGATATCAAAGTATCTGCATATAATATATCTACTAATAGTATATTATTGAGTTTAGTATACCTGCATGTTACTAAGCACGGACTGCGCTTCGTTCGAGTTAGAAATCCTAAAATTGCGAAAGAATTCTAGAAAGAGAAATGCTAACCGCTAGGGACTTAGGTCTAATCAGCTATCTCTACTACTATAGAAGAATAGGTCCTCGAGCATGCAAGTATGTTAGGATGATTGAATCCTAGCACTTTTGTATAACTAGTATAAGCTCGTTAATAGAGGACTTCTACTTGCATATACTACTTTCGCTTGTGTAGTAGGTAAGTAAGATAGTAGACGCTCGCTAGCGTACAGGAATATTCCTTTTTTAGCACCTTTTTAAATCCTTCTAGATCTCGCCTATATAGTTCTTTTACCTACTTATACTTACCCTAGACTTATAGCACTCCTACTAGGTTATTAACGCTTATTAGCGTGTTAGGATATTTCTTTCCTAGTACCTTCTTTCTCCCTTCTAGCGCTTATTAGTTTATTTCCTCTACTTTCTTATACTTACCCTAGTACTATAGTATTTATACTAGGTTATTAACGCTCGCTAGTATATTAGAATACTCTCTTTCTAGTACCTTTACTCTTACACTTACCGCCTTCCTTACTATCCTCTTTACTATAATATAGCTCCCTTTAGCCCTTATATACTAGCTAGCATTATAAAGAATAGAAGCCTAGTCCTTTAACAAGCTCTTATTAGCTAGCTTCTATCCTACTACCGCTTTAGCGTGCGGAAACAGAACTTAACACCTACTCTAGTTTTCGTACTCCCCTATTAGAAACTCTATAGATAGGGTTTTTAGAAACTTCTGCCTCCACAGATCTAGATCGCTATATGCTTCCAGCTACTTTCTTATAGAAAACTGTATAAGCTAGTACATTTTAAATGCGTTGCCCTCTATGTCTATTGTGATTAGGCAGTAACTGCTTAAAGTAGCCACATCTTCTTCGAACTCGATATCGGGATCCTCCTTCGGATTAGTATCTTGACCCTTCGTATAGGCACGGAGTACAAAGTCTGGAATCCCTTATTAGTTAAAGAAGCTTATTAGCGAAAGCAGCCCGGCTGCGCTAGGCCTCCCCTCACAGATCTATTCAAATGAGATCTGCTAGGTAATAATAATAGAGTTGGATGTGCTAGTATCCCAGCGGAGGTCGCCTACATCCTTATTAAGGAGACTTTCCTTGCTCTTATCGCTCTTATAGAACTAATTAAGGTACTTTAAGACACAGCTTCGAGGTTCTAGTCGGCTGATGTATGCAGCTGCTTGGGTGATCGCTAGGGGCATGTAGCTAAGAGCCTGGAGTAGGTCCAATGCGCTGGTTTCGTCCTAATTATTGCCTAGTTTGTTCCGAAGGAGGGCTAGACCCTACCCTTGGTCTATCAGCCCAACCTTAATAATATTCTTGCGACTGCCAGTTAGTTTGAAAGCCACATCTCCGCTCCGGGATGTGAAGAGGATGCAGCCGTTCTGAGTTTGAGGGAGAAAGGTCGCCAGTGACGGTGGCGTTCTGGATTGTCTGCCAGGTTGACCGACTAGCTGTCCCGCAGTCTGGTTGAAAAAGGTAGCGGCGCCATCAGCGTTATCCACGATCATCACCCATCGACCATTTCTCTCATCACAGAGCCAGTTGCTGACCAGCTGAAGTATGTTGACCTGAGCACCATCTCGGCCAGGAAGCTCAAGCCTGTCTGCGATGAGCTTGTATCCTTCTTCGAATCTGGCTCCGGTGCTCGCGTGCACCCAAAACACCCAGGTCTGCGGGGAACTCCTGCGCACTTGGTAGGAGTATTGGATGGCAAGCTGGGACTTGCTTTGGTATGGTTAGAGGCTTTGCAAGTACAACATCGACGGTCGCGAAACTCACCCTACACCTCCCAGGCCAACAAGAGCTACGCGAGCAGCTGGATAAGAGCACTTCTCGTGGATCTGCTCAAGAGTGTCGCCGCGATCGACAAAATGCGGGTCTTGGTTGAAGGGGACAGTAGAGAAGGGCTCCCTCTTTGCCTGTTGTTCTTTCGCAGATGAAAGTGTTAGCCTTGGAGCCTGAATTACTCAGCAAGACTCACCCGGCACGCCGCCGTAGTAGTTATTGATATTTCCAGAGTTTACCCCTACCTGCGAGCCTTGATTGTGATTGCCTGGAAAGTTTATTGTAGCGTGCGGGCTGGTCATGGCAGGTGTGAGCATTTCTATCACGCAGACCAAAGGGTGGGGTTGTCGATGCTTTGGCGGCGGGCTCTAGACGGGATCTTATGGGCTAGTGGTTCAGCTCCGATCAAGCTACGGGAGCATGTGTTGCTTCCCCACCGGGTCGCCCTCCATTAGCGCCTGCTGATCCACCCTGCGTGGTTGACCCACTCGCTGTCGCCGGCTCTTCTGCTTCTGTACACATATCCATAATATCCTCGCGGGTGGACTTCAAGTGCGATGTTTATGCACTGTTGCAGGATTCGCGGCACAGTGGCCACGGATCCTCGCTAAGGACTAGACTAGCTACCGGGCGTCCCCCTCCAAACCCCCGGCCCCAGAGGAAACGAAATTAGATACGGCTCCGAACACCTTAAGACATTGAGTACATCAACTTCCGCTGAATTCAACAGTAATGCTTGGTTGAAATTGAATGAAATGAGATGGCTCTTTTATTGCAGAGCAGGATTGCAAGATGCTCTGAGATGGAGTTACATAACGCTCACACTTGATGTCATGCGGAGTCCCAATACTTTCATCAATAGCACAGAACTACTCAGTTAAGACAGCCCAAAGATTGTTTGAAATTACAAAGATTGCAAAAGAGACAGCTTTCATTCAATCCTTTTACACTACTGCGTCTTTTCTGATCCTGTCTGCAAGCGGCTACTATCCTCTACCAAGGGTGTTGTTCATAGTACCAGTGTTCGTATGCAGTTGCATGCCGTAGTTGGCTCCATAGAAGGCAGCATTAGATCCACCACTCTGAGACATGCGCCTTTCAATAGCTTTCAAAACGGCATCCTCCAGATACGCGTCCTGATCCGCAGCAACATCCTTTAATACAGAAAGACTCTCATCTGTCCCCATCTCTGACACCTCTATCTCGCAGAGGTTCCGCTGAGTCACTTGAGCTGCGGGGAACAGCTCCACTAGGCCATCGACCAGATCGGTAGTATCTTCAATCAGCCTTCTGAAATGCTTCTCCTCATACAGTGCCCACTTCGTCTTTTGTCGCAAGCTTGTCTGATTCTGCCGCTTGATTGAGAGTTCGCGCATCTTTTGATGAAGAGATGCTGCTACAGGATCTAACCCGGCTCCGATAGCTTGCTCTAGTAGGGTTGCGTCGTCGGGTTTGGTGCGGCTCTTGAACTTAGCTGACACCCCTTCTGCGTCGGCAAAGAGCTCCAGGATTTGGCTAAGTCTCTCGTCGGCTTTCTTTACATTCTCTGCTGAAACAAGCGTCTGATTGAGTGTTTGCACGTCTTGGAGGTCGCCACTCAGTCCTATGGATTGGCCCCATCGCGATAGCCGCAGCCTTGCATTGTCCAGCTTGAGCAAGCTGGTTTGAAAGTCTTTGCCAAACTTGCGTCCGAGTTGAACGTACTCGAAGCAGTCGACGGCATTGTTGAAGAGGCCAGCGAGGGCAATGATGCCTGTTACCAGGCTGGCAGGCTCCATGGTTTTTAACGTGGGAACCAGGCAGTGCGTGTGTTGGCGACTAAGTCTCCAGAATATGTGCCTAATTGAGTGCTCGTCGAAAGCTGAACACCATGGAAATAGCCTTAGAATAGTAGCTTGAGATGATATGAAGAGTGGTCTTGTTCGATGTTGATGAGCGAAGGAGAGTGTTCTATTCGTGAGGTGGGATAAACAGCCCACCTGTTGCGATGCGGCGTGGTTGTGCTATAAATAGTAACCTAAGAGCCAGCTGAGGACGAGCAACAGCCTTGTCCTATACTGAAGCAAAAACATTTTCTTTATCACTCGAAGCTTCATATTACCGGCTGGAGCGATAGCGTCGAGCCAGATACATGTATGATGGCGCATATGGACACGACAACGAACTTCTTCGGCGACAACCGGGGTGTTCAACTAGGTTACAATCATGGGACCTTTTCGGCAAACTTCTACCCCAAGCCTGGTAAGCCAATCCTCGCGAGTACTCTTGAGGCTATCAATGCTAACAGCGTTCTACCTTTCCATAGAAAGACCGGAGACACCGCCAAGCCCATCGGACACCATCCCCTTTCGGCGCGACGTCGACTTCGTTGACCGCGGAGAGATCCTCAATCAGATACACGAGAAATGTTCTGCGCCAGCCTCTCGTGCAGCTCTTTTCGGCCTGGGAGGTGTCGGGTAAGCCTGGAAACACTACCGATATGAGTCGAAGAGCTGAGTTGGTAAAAGGAAGTCACAGCTTGCTATTGAGTATTCCTACCGGGTTAGGGAAAGGTCACCGCAGACCTGGGTCTTTTGGGTTCATGCCAGCACGGCAGCCCGATTTGAGGAAGGCTACAGAGCGATCGCGGACAAGATTAAACTGCTTGGGCGTAATGAGCCAAAAGCGGACATCTTGCAACTCGTGCGCAGCTGGCTATGCAATGAGGGAAAGGGGAAGTGGCTCATGGTACTCGACAACGCCGATGTTGTCAGCGTCTTCTTCGACATTCGCGGTGGAAGGCAAGAACCACCGTCTGGCGACTCAGGTAGTAGACAAGTGCCATCGCTCTCAACGTATCTGCCTTAAGGTCACAATGGATCGATTCTCATCACGACACGAGATGAAGACACGGCTTTTAGATTGACTGGGGCGCATAGAGATATTATAAGAGTCGAGCCGATGGATTAAGGTCATGCTCTAGCGCTCCTTGAGAAGAAGCTTGGACACCTGTTCGATAAGGAAACCGCCCCGAAGCTAACACAAGCGCTTGACTACATGCCTCTTACCATCGCTTAAGCAGCTGTGTACATCAATCGAGTAGCGCCTCGAAGCTCTATATCGAAGTACGTGGACGAGTTCCGCAAGAGCGATAAGAGCAAAACCAATCTCCTAAACTACAATACTAGAGACCTTCGCAGGGACAATAGTGCTTCGAACTCGATCATTACTACATGGCAGATATTATTCGACCACATTCGGGATACGAAGCCGTCGGCTGCTAACTTGCTGTCGCTAATAAGCTTCTTTAACCGGTAAGGAATCCCAGAGTTTTTGCTCCACTCTTATAAGAGAGGCTATAGCAATAACGATATTAGTAACATTAGGTATAAGAACGACAATAGTGAAGAGGATGAGGGTAGTAGTATAGAGTCTGAAGATAGTACCGACAAGGAATTCGAAGACGATATAGCTATCTTAAAGAGTTATTCGTTAATCGCTATAAATATAGCGGGGAATACGTTCGAGATGCATGGACTAGTATAGCTATTAACAAGAAGGTAGTTAGAAGCGTATAGTCAGCTAGAGAGATGGAAGTAGCATTACATTATAAGGATATATAGAGCCTTTCCTACAGGAGACTATTAGAACTAGGGGAGGTATTAGACGCTATTTACACATACCGAAGTAGTAGTAGGATAGAAGCTAGCTAATAAGAGCTTGTTAAAAGACTAGGCTTCTATTCTTTATAATGCTAGCTAGTATATAAGGGCTAAAGGGAGCTATATTATAGCAAAGAGGATGGTAAGAAAAGTAGTAAGTATAAGAGTAAAGGTGCTAGAAAGAGAGTATCCTAATATACTAGCGAGCGTTAATAACCTAGTATAAATACTATAGTGCTAGGGTAAGTATAAGGAGATAGAGGAGATGAACTAATAAGCGCTAGAAGGGAGGAAAAAGGTGCTAAGAAAGAAGCATTCTAACACGCTAATAAGCGTTAATAATCTAGTAGAAGTGCTACGAGCCTAGGGTAAGTATAAGTAGGTAGAAGAACTATATAGGCGAGATCTAGAAGGATCTAAGAAGGTACTAGGAAAGAAGTATCCCGACACGCTAGCGAGCGTCTACTATCTCGCTTACTTACTCTACAAGTAGTAGTATTACGAAGATGCATCGGTGCTGTACTAGAGGGCGTACGACAGCTATAAAAGAACACTTGGAGTCGATTATCCCACCGCCCTAGCATTCTCATAGCACCACTCTTCCATGCTGGAGATAATGGATAGTCTTGCAGCTAGCTACAACGATCTAGGCTATAGTTAGGAGGTATTACAGCTAGTGATGCAGAAAGATCGATTAGACTCGATCGGACCCTGAATTCTCGAGTCTGGATCGACTCGTCGACTCAGTCTAGGTCTAACACGTGCCTCGCGGCTAGCCGTTTATAGTTAGTTTTTAGGTATGCTTGGCATGGTGTTAGAGCTTAAATCTCTCGTTTTCTTATGCTGTGTCTATAGCTATCTATTCAACCACCACGCCGTCAATGCTAGACCTCCTACCCTGTCCGCAAACCTTACCGCCGTTGTCGCATACCCTCACCGCTCCTATCCTACCTCCTCCGGCCCCTCCGCCGCAACCGATGCGCCCACTATAATACCGTGATGCTCCTATAACCGGATACACTAAGCGGCTTGAATAATATTAGGTTGAAGATAGTTGCGGCGGTTAGTTACTATTAAGCTAGCTAAGCTAAAGATGCGCTCTACCTTTAAGCTTATTACTAGGATTATAAAGAGGTTAAGCGCTATTCTAGATAGCCGTAGATAAGTGGTAGAGCGCGCTATCTAGTATTTAATAGGATCGTTATATAGACACTACTCTAGCTTAATTTAAGCTTTATACTTATCGCCGTTAATAGTACTAGGGCTTATTAGCCCTCTCGCCATTAATACCTTAAATCTAAAAAGCTCTAGACGCTTCTGAATCACTGCCGCTAGCCTGTTAACTAGTAGCTTACTATATTCATCCTCCTAGAGCTTCTTGATGGCTTTTTCACCCTTATCGATCTAGGTCGGCTTACCAGCCTAGCGGGAGTAGATGTACGGCTATTTGTGCCTTAGATGGAGGATAACCGCAGTAAGGTAAGATGGACTATCGTTAAGGTTAAGGTAGTACTAATTAAGCTTTTGCCAAGCTAACTGAATATTAGAGCGGAAGTGATGCTCCGCGTGGTTAGTATACTTATTTATCGCGTTCTTAAAGAGTTCGAGTAAGTATTTGAATGCCGGTATCACCTTATAGAGGTAACCTTTATACCCGGCCTCTAGACGGCCCTCTAGCTCCTTTATTAACTCTTTAAGCGGCGCTAGCAGCTTTATATATCTATTTAGCACGTCCTAATTATTAGTAGTCAGCCGGTCTTTAAAGATAACTAGTGATAGAGCGCTGGGATCCTTTAGCTTTTAATCTTACTACATTAATCCCTTATATCGCATTTGTTTAGTGTTAATAAAGAACTTAATAGTAAGCCGGAGCTTAACTGCGCGGTTAATTATCCTATAAGTGGAGTTCCACCTTATACTATTATCTTGAATAAGATCTAGTGTTATCGCGCTAGTTGTGGCATCGTCCTTAGTTTTTAGGAGGGTAAGAAACTTCCTTTAGGCTTCATGAAAGCGGGTCTTGCGCTAAGGTGACTTATATATCTAGATAATAAGATTGTGAAGCCTCCTAATTGGCCCCCTCCGACGCTAAAGTGTTAATTCGTCGAGTAGCTCCCTCCGCGCGGTTAGTTGAGCTTTAAGGACGTTAACCTCACTTCTAAATAGCGCCTCCCTTACTACAAGGTTTAGAATATAACTAATATAACGGAGCCGGCGGTGTTTAGGGTTAAACTTAAAGCGTTTAGTAAGCTTCCGCACATAGAGATCGTTATTCGACGTGTTATCTAATATAAAGTATCCAAGCTTATCCTAAATCTCGAACTCCTTGATAATAACCGCTACCGTATCCGCGATATTAGCTTCTAAGTAGCTACCTTGCTGCTCTGGTAGTTCGAGTAAGAAGGTCTTTAAGGTATTAGTAGCAGCGGCAGCATAATGGACAACTATCCTGTTAAGGCTGAGGAGGTTCTTTGATATCCAGAGATCGAAGTATATATAGATGAGTCCTAGTGCCTTTTAGAGCTCCTTTATAACGAGTTGCTTAAGTACTAAATACTTAGCTACTATCTAGGACCTCACTGTTGATCGACTTGGCAAGAACGCCTGAACGCGCGGCTGGAGGTAGATTATAAGCTTTTAAAAGCTCTCGCTCTCTATTATTGCAAATGCTAGGTTATTAGATACTAGCTATTGGATTAGGAGCCGCTTAAAGGTATAGTGGTTAAACGAGAGCGCTATCTTATTAAGTATAAGCTGATCCTTTAGGTTACTCGTATCTAGACTAAGCTCCTCTATAGTAGATACGTCCCCTCGCCTCCTTTTTGAGTTAGGAGACATAGCGCCGGTCTTTGTTGTGTAATGAATCTTAAGTAAGTGAGACCTAGCTACGGCGCCTCCTTTATTAACGTTATATAGATGGCACCGGTCCATCTTTAGCTATCCTGGAGGGTGGTTTAGGTGGCAGTCCTTATAAAGCTAGAAACGCTTGCCGGTCGAGCTCTCCTCGAGCGGTGCTCCTAGCCGCTACCACCATGCGGTGAGTTACTAAATACTCTAAGAGATACCTAGATGATAGCTAGTGAGGTACGCGTGGCTAATGTTGACCTAGGATAGATTAAATTTGTTCTTAACCGCCTGAACGTCACCAGCTTGCGCATCAAGACTATATGCGCTTAACCGTTGGAGCTCGGTAGGCGCGGAAGGGTTAGAAGGAGCGGTGGTGAGCTGCAAGGATATATCTTCAGCTGCTTGGCTATTAACTAATGAAAACATAGTATATTGGCTAGCGGTGATGCTATTAACGAGCGCCATCGTGGTGCAGTAAGTGATTCGGTGAGAGAGGAAGCATAAAACATCAATTAAGGTAGCTAGCAGCTAATATTATAAGGTATAGCAGTATTCGCCACCTCCGCAAGCCTCTGCACCCTCCCCTTAGCCAATCACCGACCTTCTAAAGCTCCGCCAGCTCCCTTTATCCAATCACCACGTCAATCATACTTAACCTCGGTCCTAAACCATGCCAAGAGCCTCGTACCGCGGTTCGGATACTCTAAGGCGGCTAGCGCGGCGGAGTCGACGACTCGATCTATACTCGATCTATATGGATCGATTGATTCGAATCCAGATTCAATCGATCTTTCTGCATCACTGATTACAGCTCAGGTAGAAGACAATAGAGGGAAGGCAAGGAAGGCTGAATGACGGAAGCCCTGGCTCTCTAACGTCGATGAGCAGTCTTGCAGCAAGCTGCAGTGAACTGGGTTGCAGACATGAAGCAGCAGCGTCAGATGGCGGCATGCAAGGGGTAAGCCTGGGAATGCTTCGCAAGATGCTTGGGACATATATACGCTGACCTGCTACAGTTTAAATCTCGAGGGGAGCTATACCCACTAGAAAAGCCGAAACGGAAGAGGCGAGATAAAATAAAGGCTCGGTTCAAAAAATTGTAAGCTTTTGACACCAGGCATAGTAGTGCAGATACCCCTGCTTCAAGCAAAGTTATGCATTATCTCGATCCTTTGAATGTTGATGTGGCATGACCGAAGTCATTAGCGTGTCGCCGTAGCAAGGCGCATTGATGATACTGGAGAGGTGGGATCTTTCAGTCAGTTTGCATGGGCGGATTTCAAGGTGCAGCTGAGCTGCCCGCCGTGTCAACTCTCCCCGTCTGCTAGGCAGCGACGAAGGGGATAATACAAAAAGACCTTCATACCTCGGACCGGCCCTACACAAAGCACGACATCCCCCAACGAAACTACTACCCTCTCTTTCCCAAGGACGCCTTTATCATCAGTTTCATCCGGCCATCCGTTTTAACAATGAGCGATTCAGATACCACAATAGCGGACAGCGAACCGTATCAGACTGAAGTGCGCTTTGATTACTAGGTGGTTCATAGGATACTGCTAACATTTCCAGGATATGCCGGTTATCCCTGACTCTCAGAGTTCCAAAAACCTCCTCGACGGAGCAGAGCCTGTATGCGATAGTTGTGTCCCCGTGGCTTCATCCGTTTCGGCCGGCTTTCTCTATCCCGCTTTGAGCTCTTCTTGTCCTGCCTTCAGTGCTTCTATAATCTGACTCTGTTGTATGATTGTCTCCTTGAGGACTGCGATAAGCCCATGCAGCTTCATCTAGCCTGGTACCTCTTCCCTCGCTCCCACCGGTGAAACTCGAAGCCAGGTGTCTTATTAAAGGCTGTGAATGTTACCGTGTCCTTTCTCTTCCGTTTAACGCTCCGAGTGATGCGGGTTCTATCTCCTGTCGCCTGTTGGAGGGGGAGGAGGAGGAAGGGTATGACTCTCAGCAGCACCTTTGATAGCATCCGCTTCAGTCTTTGCTGCTTCAGCCTCAGATACTGCGCGCTCTGCACTCTGTGCCGGAGACACCTCGAATACCTCTGGAAAACGGGCCTTGGCCTTCAGTGTAGATTCGAATATCTGCTGTTCAAGAAGGACTTTCGCCACATGGCAAACATTGTCAATATTGTGCTCGTGGATAAGATCCCGGACGTCGCTACAGTGTCAATGCGTTTGCGAATTTTCTTTGGGTCGCGCACTTGCGCGTCAGCTCCCTTGAAAACGTTTTTTAATACTAGGTAGACCAGTCTTTTGTCGGGGGGATTCTTGGCCATTGAGGTTGTGCCCTAAGCGAAGTTGGTAATTTTTGTGTTGAGTATCGTACATGAAGCGGTGACGATGTTAAGAATGAGCAACATACCCCCGCAAGTCAACGCGGCTCCGCTGAAGGCTTACTCAGCACGCTCGCGCCAGAAAGGGCTAGGCCCAAAACAAAGGTGACGGAAGCGATGATCCGTGAGTTTCACTCCACTGAACTAACCTTTTGCCAAATGCGTCTCGCCGGATCGCACGTAGCGAATATTTAATCCCTTCCTTTACCGACGAGCTGCTAGATATAATTGCTCGTCATACAAATGAATTCGCATGTCTCCACCGCGCTCAGCCCGCTACAGCAGTTGGCAAAGCCATGGAAGGATACTATACCTTGAGAGGTAATGGCCTATGTCGCGACCTATATCTCTATGGGACTTTATGCCGAGCTAGATATCGCACAGTACTACCGCCTGATGCTCTATCCAGGTACGCGAAAGGACCATGACGTGAAAGGTCGACTACGCGCAGATCCTCCAACAGACAAACGAATACATCGCAATGCATTCCTACCAAACCGCCTTCCACATTGCCAAGGGGGACGTGTTCTCTGCACCGGGACTGCCGAGCATACACCCTCGAGCATCGAGACCGCAGCAAGTACCGTTCATGCAAGCTTAGGACCAGTTCCGGCCAAGGGCGCGTTCGGGACACTGCAGGATTCGGCGATGGGCGGGCATGGTGTTGCACAGCTGATCGAAGCATTGAAGCTGATCGATCGCTTCGCTTGGATGAAGTATATATCCACACCCACCACGATTAACACCCTGGGCAACCTACGCGGATCAGGGCAAGCTGGACGAGGCAGAGAAGATGTACCGGTGGGCGCTGGCAGGATACAAAAAGCATCTTTGGGAGCTAACTGGGAAGGGCATCGACTTTTGGACTCCCACTGTCTCCCTCTGGAAAGCTTTACCATAAGACTGATACAGGATTCGGTGCGACTATTGATCAAGACGATTCCGCTTTTGATCGTAGTGTGACGTACCAGCGTGAACGAACTGACGCCTGGGTCCGTCCAGGAAATTGCTGGAAGATCCATTTCCATTCTTTCCCCTCCTTCTTCCATTGGATCAAGCGCTCATCGTCTGCTGGTGACCAGCGACCGTGTTTCCTAGAGCTCTGATGCTCTTCATCGTCCTCCAAGCCCTCGTTGTCGTAATTCGGATCATCTTCACTCAAATCGCTGTCACTCGAGTGCTCACTGTCGTCGCTCGACCACTCTTCGTCGTATCGGGCAGGGACTTCGCGTCTTGTCGTTCGCTCCTCACCGTCTCGGTGGGTATGATTCGGCTTCGCGATATTGCTTGAGGAGATGTTGGCGCCGTCGGAAGAATTATGAATGATACCTGTGAGGAGCCATAGGTCTGAGGGAAGCGCCGAGCCTAGAAGGCAAGACGTGGAGCGAGATTGAGCGTAGCTTTGGAGAGTCGTGGACTCATGTTTCGGCTGTTCAAGGAGAGAAACAGATCATCGAAGAGCTTAGCTATGGCAGGAATATCAGACAGCTCGATGATTTGATCACAGCAGGCATGACCAATGGCGTTACTGAGGACAATTTACCCACCAAGCTTGTCCGCCAGAGCATTCAGAAAGCTTTTGAGTATCATGACTTGCCAGAGTTGATTACTGAGAGAAACTGGAGCTCTGATGAGTCGCGACTAGATATTGCTCTAGTGCATCTGTTCGTGCGAGCCACAGACATCGATGCCCTCGGACCAATTGCAGAGAGATTCCGACAGCTTTATGACCTAGTCAAGTCCTTCGCGGCAAGCCTTGCGACGAAGACTGACCATCCGCACGCGGAGGATCGAGAGACCAAACTCGACGACGCCACTCGAGAGTTCTTTCTCAAATCACTCGTACTCTCAAGTCTCAAGCCGCCTGAACGGCCAACTGGAGGATCAAATGTGTCTGTTAGGGACCTCATTGTGCCAGCTATCCCGACTGTAGAGGCAGCAACACAATTGGTTGCAACTCTGTCAGAAGCCCTTGGTGTCCTCAGCAGTGGTGGTGTTTATGGCTACTTCGATTGGAAAGAGGATACTCCGGGCTGGAAGTACACTCTGGCCAACCCTCCGCTCATCAAACCGGAGTGGAGAACAGAGCTCCTTAGCGAGGATGGTGCTAAAGCCGTGGATGGTGTTTTTGGGGCAAACACATGGATTCCTCTACCCAATCTGCATCAAGGTCTGTTGAATGCTCTGCGCAGGGCCACAAATCAACTCGAAAAGGCTATTACAGCAGAAGAAAAGACCAACGACACCGTGAGCGCCTCAAAGGGCGTATTCCCGCTCGGGCATCTCGGGATTGTCAATGTTTCGCCCACATGGCTGCAATTGGGAGCTTTTAAGGAAGGCGACAGCGTCTCAGGCACCAAACTTCCCACTCCGCTAGCTCCATTGGTGTCGCCAACAGGCGTTGGAGATCTAATAGTCGTGCGTGACCATATCGTCCGTTATGAGAAAGCCGAGATCGGTAACATCCAGAACGTACTTCAATCCGAGCACTTTGTCCGTGAAACCAAACGTCTAGACCGGACGGAACTGACCACCGTGACCACATCGTCTACGGAGACGGAGGAACAGCGCGATTCGCAAATGACGGAACGGTTTGCGTTGAACAGAGTGGCTTCCAATGTCATCAAAGAAGATTCTGCGAACAAAGCCGGTATCAGTATCTCGGCAAAATACGGTCCTACTGTTGATGTCAAGTCCAACGCCTCCTGGGCCGAGAACAAGTCACGCGAGTCAGCCACGAAGATTGCAAGTCAGTACTCGAAGGATGTTACGTCTCGCGCATCGAGCAAAGTCATCGTGAAAACGTTCAAGTCGACGACTTCGACCACTATAGCGCAGTTTGAAGAAAACGTAAAACATGAGTTCGAAAACAACAAGACTGGATCCAAAAACATAGCGGGAATTTATCAATGGGTCAACAAGGTCACTCCATATACTCTGTACCCATACTACTGGGCTCGAAGGTCCACCTGGGCGGCTCGTGCCACCTTCTCCTCTGCCGACCCGGTCTTCGCCGACTTCGTCAAGGCCGGCGCCGCGAAAGTGCACTTCGCCGCCAAGCCGGGCTTCGGCAAAGACGTACTGTATTTCATGGAGACGGGCCGGCTCTGGCAGGCCGGGCCGGTGTCTCGCGTGTCGTTCCATCAATATGCCAGCCTGGCCAAGGAGGTCGAGGAGGCCGAGAAGAACGTCGGCACGGAAAAAGTGCAGGGCGAGCCGTGGGAGACGGTTGTGCCGACGTCGCTTGTAAGGCTGCGGATGAATTCGAAGCTCCCGATCTGGGAGAATACAGGCAAGAATGGGTGGAAGGAGTCGGCGGCCACGAGCGATGATGCGCAAAGTTAGTGTACCCTGTGTAGGGTTTCTTTCTTGGATATCACGGACGTTCGAGTCTTTCTTATGGACTCGTCTCACATTCATCTCACATCATGAGTAAACTCATATGAATTCAGGTCTGGTTAAAAGTGAGGTCTGCAGCGATTTGATGCAGGATGCATTCGGTAGCATCAACGAATTTGGTACTGCGCTCCAGCCCGTAATGATTACTAGTTCTTTTGCACTCTCATTATTCGTGATCGAGCATATATGCATGATATATTCAGATGTTTTGATCTTAATCTCAGTCATGTAACTGATCAGGCTATACTATTAGTACCACTAGATAACAACTTCAAAGATGACAACTGGTCGTGCATTGGATAAAACCATTTTTCCCTCATGAGCTGGAAAGAATCAACTTTTGTCCTCAAACGACCAGTAGAAACCCAACCGAACATTCCAAGCATCCCAAGAACGATTCGCCGAAAGACATTCTGACGCGACTATGGCAATCGATACCACCGATCACCAAGCCTGTTAATCCGCCGCTGCAAAATCGCCGACTTACCAGGAAACGTTCCCGCACAAGTGAGCGTCATGCCTTCCGTCTCCATCCCAAGATGTATATCACCGTAAGGATTGATACTCCAGTGTGTCGCATCAGCAACCGTCTTCGTCCCGCTCTCACCCGTATATCCATCCGGCACGTCCTGAGGAGGCACTCTGGGGTACGGCTGTCGACCACCGAGCAGAGACCAGCTCGATCCGGATGCTTTCAGCTTGTACACACACGCCAGACCGAGGTTCGTGATTGCCGCGACCTGCACTGTGTCGGGCTCCACGGCAGCGGCAGCTAAGCGAGAGTGGCTGCACAGCTTCTGGTCTTCTTCGCCCAGGGGAGCTGGCTCCGTCCATTGGCTGACGCCGGTGAAGTTGCAGAAGTATAGACGGAGGTCGCGACCAATGGCAAGAACGATCCCCTGTCCGGAAGCCAGGATGGCAGCTGCAAGACCGGTACCTGGGAGCAACTTATCTGTCTTCTCTCCAATAAGCATGTGCAGGGCGCCAGGCCAGTCGGTCGGTGTAGCCAGCGAGCGCACCATGTGCAATTGTACGTGCGAGTCGATGAAGAGGACGAGGACGCCTTCTTTCTTGGTCGCGACGGTGATGATGTTGCTGAAATAGTGCACAAGAGTATCGCCTGCGAGAACGGCCGGAGCGGTCCAGTCCGCAGTCTGCGTTTTGCGCCGGCCGCACAATTGATTATTCTTGGAGACATAATACACAAGAGTTTCGCCTTGGCTCGGAGAGATGGCTGCCAAAGCGCGTAGACGTCGCAGGACCGGCTTGGGGTTCGGGAGGTTAAGAGACACCCAAGCAGACCACTCAGAGCCATTGGTTGGCTTGCTCGCAGAAACCACATTTCCACTCACGTCGAGTGAGAAGGCCCGATTGGGAGAAGACAACACAATGGGAGCTTCTGGCTCGATGACTGTTCCTTCAATCACTGTAGACTTCGGAGCATCAAAAGCTTTGATCTCCATGCTCAATGAATCTTTATTATAGTCTCCTCGCAGCTTCGTCGAACCTGACAATGTGAACCACGGATTCGCTTCGGGATACCGTGGGTCTCTGACGAAGCTGTAGTCCATGTTCCAGTCAGCCACTGTCGGAAACTTCTTCATGTTCCTGGGGACCTCAGTTGGGACGTAATTGACCAGGACGCCCTGTCGGCCTACAGGCATTTGTGTAGCGAACTTCTTATGTGTAGAGGTGTGGAGCGGGTAGAGTTCCGGCTCGGATATGAATTTCCCGTTGACGATTTTGTATTGCTGATCGAATCGAGGTTCGATGTTTATTGCCCAGGTGAGTAGGTCCGGCGTGCTAGTGGCCATCTGACTACACCCGATTTCCCAATTGTAGAAACCCGGCCTCACGGGAGCAAGGTTGTCGGGGCCAGGCCGTGCCATCTCTCGGAAGAGTTCCTCAAGATACGGTACCAAGGTTGGCACCATCTCCTTTCCCTGCTCGTTGTCAATGTAAACCACCGCTCCTGCGTTGTCCGACTCAAGCCCACCCACAATCTTTTTGATGTGTTGGGCGTGCAAAACACCATGCTCTCTGGCAAGGTATAGTGGAAATGGCACAGGAGCACGGCTGTTCTTGGTGCCAGGAGAGCTGTAAGCTGCGTACAGGAAAAAAATTCCCCATCCTTGCTTTCGTAGGTCTGGCATTAGCGCGGTCCAGAGATTGCCCACGAAACCGCTCGCGAAAGTATATTCTCCCGTCTTGGTCTTTCCAGTTGGAGGCGGCGCAGTCAGGTAAACTCCACAAAAGTCGAAATTCGAACGGGTATAGAGCTTGTTCATCCATGCTGCCGCGGCTTTAGTAGAGCCAGGTTTATCGCGTGGTCCTCCATGCTTCGGGGCAATGCTATGACGATCTAAGCCCACAAATGCCGGTCTGAAAGGTTGCCTAGGCATTGCGACCGTGATGATAGACCAGGCCCGCTGACTCCGTCATACAAGCGAGTGTAATAGCTGGTTTAGCGCGAGACGTTGAAAGTTGTCAGACAGAAGATCATTCGTCAAAAGAGACTCGAATGCGGAGTGCCTGGGGTCCTGATAACCTTCGTAGTAACGTGCTCGGCGACATTAATCGCCAAGGACACTGCTATCATAATTCAAAACGATGTCGGTCAATCATTAGTGAAAGATCGGTGGCAAGGAGAGGCTGACGCTTTTACAATGATAATACAGTAAGCCGGTTTCAGCTGCAAGTGCGGCACGGCCGATGGTGAATCATGCTACCTAAACCACGGAAAGGGTTCAAGCGATGGCTTTTTCGAGCCTCTTACGATTGGACGCTTGGGCGCCGAGGCGTCAGCCACTAAGCTTTTCTTGGAAGAGCTGAGCAACCACTATGACTTACTAATAAGGCTCTGTCGCAACTTCGGCATGGGTAAATCCTCTACGGTCGCAACTCCTCGCAGAAGAAATATACTGTGGAATCTCCTGCAGTATTGCCTCTATGGACCATCACGGCTACAGTCATCGCCCGCCGTCTCCTGGCCTGCCGTCAAGGAGTGCGGAGGTGGTGGATGTTACGAGTTTTTCTGGCTTTGGGGATTGGCTATCGACTTTCTCGCCGAAGAAGGCTGAACAGGAGATCCACGAGGGTCATGAAGCCCATGAGGTAGCTGCTGATGATCCAGTGGAGCTGCATGCGGAGAAGGTGAGGGTTGAGTTGCCTGCGGATGTTTCAGAGAGGAACGTTATGCTTGAATTGCCTGCAGGCGGTGTGATTAACGAAGGAGGTAGGACTCCTTGTGTCTTTGCCGATTTACACATATTCTCCGTTCCTCACAAGTTGGAGTAGGTGCAAAGATCTCGACCAAGCCAAAGGACAATGGCTCTATTCAGAATGAGCACTTTGACGTCACAAATCAAGGTTCGACCAGGAACACCTCTTATGGCGCGCCTCAATCTCTGATCTGACTCGAAATTAGGGAAATCCAAATCTCATGAGCTTGAGGGGTTTAGCTACCATGGTGCTTCCGACGCCCGCGACTTGCCTTGCCAGGACAATATTCCTGTCATCCCTGATCCAATCACGAGGTTGAGGTTAGAAGGATTGAAAAAGCCCAACATCAAAGGTTCTTTCAAAATCAGCTTTGACGTCTCTGCGCACACCTCGCTCCCTCAGCTTAATGAACTGCTCGCAGCTTAAGGTCCGTATGAGTTTGATGATCAGGTATTTGGCATCTAATCATCTGAACAGGATATGAGCGAGTCTTGGGATTGAAGTCGGAGAAAGCTGGGAAGGCACTACAGCTCGAGGAGCCTAACTGGTCTGACTGGCCGGTCTTCGTTACGAGGGGTCCCTCACGTTACGATCCTGACGCCGACTTGCACATCAACGAGAACGAAACGTTTGGAACATTCTTATCGAGGGTACAAATTCGTGTACAGTGCACTGACTCCCGGCTCTCTATTAACGATGGTGACCTTCTCATCGGTTTCCATCGCACGTTGCGAGTTCCGGAGGACAAGCAGGTGCATGGTCTGCCTGCTGACTTCGGACTTCTCCCACTCCATAATGTTGCCCCTTATACCAACAAGCTAAGGAAGTCTAACAACAAAAGCCTCCTTGACATGGCGAACAAATCTGGCGTGTTCTTCCCTATGTACCAGCGAGAAGCAATGTGGATCTCATTTGAGGCAAAAAGCAAGTTCGCCATACGTGTCTTCGTTGGAGGTATCAATGCGGTATCTGGTCGGCCTTGGAATGCACCACCAAGAACCACGGATGCGAAGCAAGACTATATTGTAGCGCCGCCGCAGGAATGGCTTGATGGCATTGCCGTCTCGAAGGACACGGTTAAGCAGTTCGTTGCCATGCCCATTGGTACCGGGTACTCCATCGAGAAGCAGCTGACAGGTAAAGAGGACATTGGCGGACTTCAACTTGAGATCACCCCTTCTGGCGGGAAGCTGGAGGTAAGGCGTACGCGTGGTTCGTACGATAATCCTAGCCTCACGCTGTCGAAATCCCCACGTCAATGCGGTATATCGGCAGGAAGCGAAGTGTTCTTGAAGAACATGGGAAACGGATTCCCCACTCTTGGAGGCAAGGAGCGTGAGATCCGCCCAAGATTACTGCGCGAGCTTCGCGTTGATTCTGATGGTCCACTACAGCCCAACCTGCCATTAACAGCACTATACAGCGTTCGCCTCAAAATCATCGACTCTACGAACTTTCGCAAACACGCTGTCGTCACGCAGGAATTTTCTCCCTTTGTACTGTTTGATGAGGTACGAAAGAGAACCATATTGAAAGACATGCCGCTCTCCAACTTTGAGCTCCACCACGACGGGAAACGGCTTGAATCATGGTCCAAACTTGTTGATGCTGGCCTCTCGGATAACGCTGTTATTGATGCCCGGATCAAATCTGAGTATGAGAAGCCGAAGCGAAATTTGGGGCTTGGCTGGTTCCGCCAGCGAAAGCATCAAGATGTTATGTCTCAGAGGCAGTCGTATCAGTCGTATCAACCGCAGTCGCATTACTCGTATCCACAGCCGATGCTGCCTCAGTCGTATCCACTGGGTGGGGTGTTTACCCAGGGCATGGACATACAAAGCGCTCCTCTGCCATCCTTCGCTAAGGGTATGCCAGCGGCACCCGCCGATTACTTGGCAACAACTCCTTTATACGGTTCACCACTACTAAAAGCGGCGCAATCGGCAGCATCTCCATCGTATGCGCAGTTATTTGAACAACCGAGTACCCGATAAGCTCCAGAGGACACCACTGGCTGGTCCATGGGCCTGGCTGCCGGCGGCCGTCTCCGCCAGCAAATCCTGCCGGACAGCGAAAGACCCTACACCTGGAACAAGTCGGGCACCTCGGTTGTAAGCGTGCAGATTCCTAATTCCGTCGCCTTCGAGGGCCTGATGGGCATACTAACCCCACCTTCTCCGATCACGCTGGAGCATTACGTTGCTGCTGGTTATCTATTCTACGAGTTTTACCGCGAAATGGCGGCCGCTACTACTGGGCAGCATTATTTCAGACAAATCAAGAGCATTGGGGAGATCGACTTCGCTGCCGGGGATGTACAGGTGGGGACGTCGGTTGCGGTGTCCCAGAAGGTCGCGTGTACCTCTTGCAGGAAGAGGTTGTGCGATAGCATGTAAGTGCTTGTATTTTCCACAGCTCGTACCCAAGGATAGGTTGAATGCCAACGTCTCTTACCTTCTCATAGTCTTCGACCGTGCAACCACGCATTCTGCTCCACTTGCGTGCGTTCCCGGATGTTATAAGGGGCGCGTGTCTCTTGCGCGGTATGCCACACTAATGCCACACGGGTCCTTGGATTCTCGGCGCCCATGGGCTTGCCCGGTGAAGAGAAAGTGGATACAAGGGATGTATCGGTTGTGGTATTGAAAGGCTGGGAAGGAAAACATGGGTTCAGGAGTATTGCAGAATTGCCTAGCTAAAATTGTTTGGTTAAGGTGATCGGAAGAATAAATGGAGACTTGAATACTGTATCCGGGCTTTGTAGATTACCGGATTTGGATTGGTACTCTTCCTTTCTGTTAGCCAGTGGGTGGTGCCACTTGTACTTCTTAGGAGCTGTTACTTTGAGAAGGGCCCTGACAGTGTTCTCAATGGGTGGAATCTGTCACGGCTTCACCAGACTTACCATCATCTTCATCTCGCAGGCCCGACCTGCGAAGTCCAACAGCCTATTAGAGGCTGTCGATTACTAAGCAGCTCTGAACCTTCAGTTTACAAACACATCTTTCTACTTGTATATAGCTCTTTGTGCAACACCGTAGTCAATACAGCACTCACGACCTGACGCGCCTTGATAATGCTTGTAGCATCCAGATCCGCTTATAACCCTAAACCTTGCCAAAGATCAACAACTAGCTAAGAAAAGGAATGCCCTTAATTCAGGATAGTTTGTTCCAGACATTGCCTATCAGATCCCCATCCTTTTCTTTCCTTTAGTGCCAGCAACCTACCTGAACAAAAATCGGACTCGATTTTCTCCCAGTGCGCTCATCCGTGACTTGAACATACGCCTGCGTCAACCCCAGGGTTCCAGACGGCGCACCTGTACAATCAACCATATTGCTCTTAAGGATAAAACTTCCATCACTCCTATACTGATGCCATGAAGCTTTGAACCTAGCACCCCATAACGATGAACCATCGCTAGTCTTGAATATTCCCGCAGTCACTATACCGTAGCTAAAGAACTCTCCGTTGACGATGATGTAGGGAACTCCCGCGTCGGAATGGGTGGTGCATTCCGTTTCGCCGTTCGATCCGTCGTAACAGATGTCACCGTGAGTCCAGTATGTGAGCCAGACGGATAGGGCGACGTTCGGGTCAGGCGGTGGGTAGCAGCCGCCCTTGGTGCAGACATCAGTGCGTGTATCGCAGCAGGCATTGACACACCATCTCGAAGGGGCACGGCAGCAGCGGCCAGACGGCAAATCGCAGCCTGATATATTGTGAGCGAGGTAACAGCGTCAGCTATGGACACCCTGTTATGAGAGGAAGAGGTGGTAGGGACATGGAACAATTTACCGCTCGTATCATCGTCTTCCCTCCTTGGGAAAGCCTTGCACAGTGGGAAAATATTGAAGACGGTTGTTAATGCAGTCAGCAGCAGGACCAGCTGGATTCGGATGGACCTTATAGAATGCATCTTTCTGTTTGTGGTCTGATTTTAAGTGATGTGAAAAGGGAGACCATAGGGATTATATAGGAGGTCACTCAATGGAGCAGTAAACTATATGTAGGCATAGCTGAGCGCAGTGGTCTACATGGGATGGATGACCGACGTCCATGGATGGCTTGGCGTCTTTCTTATTGGGTGCTGGATTTCTTTTAGTATGCCGCAACCAACTTCACACTACGCTGAGGTGGCGCCAGTGTTTCTCATTGGACGCCAAGCCATCCATGACAACATTCTAAGGTTGTCTGCCTTATTGACCTTTAGCTCATTGCAGGGTCATGGCATTCTATACTAGCAAATCGATGATTCTGTCTCACCCGCTTCATAGTGGATGAGTAGTTCGATTGGTTCGTATTTCTGTCAGCATCAGGCGCCCTGCCAAGAAAGAGCATTCTAGTCACCTGATAAAAGCCCTTAGGTTAAGGCGCACCTTTAGGCCAACCACATTAACATTTCCATCTCAACTACCTTATTACTTCTTTCGCTGTTGCTAAATTTATGCCTTCCAAACCAACTGAAGAAGTAACACGGTAGCTGAGATGGGGTAGTACCACGTGATAGTTAAGCAGTCCTCTCCGTAAGGAATGGGAGCTTCGGCCGACTAAGCAGCGGGAATTTGATTGGTTACCACAGCGTCAATTGCCAGTCTTTTTTTAGCAGACTTCCGCTGTACCGCAAGAAGAATGCAATATTCAGAGCGGCCAACAAGACGGATCTTTAAGGTTAATGTAATTAAGATGCATTGTCTATCGTCTTTCTATTTTTAACTAGGAAGATATATAAAATATAAGTGTTAACTCTACACGAAGATAAATTAAAGGACTTTTAGAATAGCTACTATCATAGCTTCACTGGATTACCATCATCTCTACCTTCACAGGTAACTGATGAGAAGCCGATTACTAAGCAACCCGAACTCTATATTTATAAACATATCTTTCTACTTATATATAGCTCTTTGTGTAACACCGTAGTCAATATAGCACTCATAACCTAGGGTTAGGGTTAGGGTTAGGGTTAGGGTTAGGGTTAGGGTTAGGGTTAGGGTTAGGGTTAGGGTTAGGGTTAGGGTTAGGGTTAGGGTTAGGGTTAGG
>NW_006913360.1:0-26910 GCF_000281105.1 Coniosporium apollinis CBS 100218 | reverse complement strand
CCCCCCCCCCTGACCGGCGAAAGTCTTCACCCGGATCCCCGTTCCTCAGACAAGGTCGCTGCTGGTGTGTCGCTGATACCTATGCGCTCGACGACTTCGGTGTGCTCAGCTTCACAAGTATCACAACAACACAGCCTTGACAGGGTGGTTCCATGTTCAACAACTGGTACGCCGCTGGCCCTTCAGTCCTGTAAATTTCCTTTGCTTTCTAGTGTGATCGTCAGATTCAACATTACCGCTTCTTTGCTTGCTATCTCAAGTCTTCCCGTGCAGCGATCAAGTCTCCAGCCTGTCTTGAGCGTGTCACCGGCGCGTCAAGCATGCTTTCTGCAGTGCTCCGTCTTGTCTACGTAATCCGAACCGGGTACGACGTGCTGCATGCACCGGAAGGACTGTGGGGATGACACCTTGAACCGGTGGTGTGTCCCCGGTAAAAGACTCTACAGATAGCTTGGTCCTGTTCCCGCTCTACCCGTCGCAACGTTCTTGACTATTGTGCCACTGAGATTATACGATGAGCTCCGAGTGGCATCTACATCCAAGCTGACGTCCAGCAATGGATGCCGTCCAAGAAGGCGAAAGCACCATGTCACGTGTTCATCGTTTCATCTGCCACCATCCCTCTCTACCCTCAGAGTCTTAATCGATTACTAATCCGATATGGCGGATTCACTCGAAAGCTTCCAAAGAACTTGTTCACGAGAACGCTCTCAAATTCCTGGCGAGGCCTTCGAGCATCGGAAGCAGCCGCTTTCCGAAGCCAGCTCACCGTAGAGAATATTTCACCCGCTCTATTGCCATTCAGCAAAGGCCTTTATCTATGATCGTTCTCGCATGCATCTTTCTCTCGCTCTGTCCTGCCTATTGTTCCCATTACTTGTCTATCGAATCTGTACCTGATTCTTACGCTGCTCAGATACCCGACCACAACCACCCAAACTTCCCCTCCACTCACTATAGCGCCACCCAACTCACCCCTATCCCACCATGGCGGATCCTCAGCCCCTCCCCTTCCCCCCAACCCTCCCCTCCGCCCCAATCGAAACCCTAACCCGCGTCCTCGACACCCTCTTCGAGCCCTCCGTCCCCCTGCACACCCTCTCCCTCCCCATCCTGCGCTCGACCCCCTTCCAATCCTACCCCGACCTCATCGCCGCGGTCGGCGTCCAGCTGATCGACCTCCTCGAGTCGAGCTCCACGAGCGACACGGAGTGGCTTGATAAAATTTTAGGGGCGCACCCGAGGCTAGGGGAAAAGAAGGTTGAGAGTGCGTTGTCGAGGGGGGAGCAAGCGGCTATGGAAGCTGCGGAGAAGAGTGGGGGAGGGGTGCAGGGGGATGGGGGGGATGGGGATCAGGAAGAGGTGGGGAGGGAGTTGGCGAGGTTGAATGGGCATTATGAGGAAGTGTTTCCAGGGCTGAGATATGTGTATGCGGACCGCTTTCTGGCTGGAAAGGGGAAACAGGGGTGGGTGTTGGTGGCTACTGCTAACTCCGGACTTTGTAGGGTGTTTGTGAACGGTCGCAGTCGCCAGGTCATCATGGAGGACATGAAGAAGAGGATTAAGCGAGGTGATGTTATGGCGGAGAGGAGGGAGGCGATTAGGGTGAGTTCGTACTCAGATTTTAGCCTAAACATCGGAGGAGTCCCGTGGATTGGAACCTATGCTGATGATGTCGGCAGGCTATGTGCGAGATCGCTGCTGATCGAGCCGGAAAGATTGGCGAGGAGATATACACCAGCTAAGTGTCGAGTGTCGAGTATGGGACCGCTGTGGAACGAGTACTTCGATGTTGTAGTGTTCTCATATGCCACGATCTTGAATGTGATTCGTCATCTTCAGCGCTTGAAGATCCTCACGTCCATGCGCCCTTGCTTTTCTTTTTTACCGCAACGCCAGCCCATGCAAGGCATCATAGCGAGTTCTCCCAGATATCGAGCATCCATCCAACATATCAATTTTTCCTACGCATCCCACATCCTCTTATCCGACAGAATCTGGATCAGGCAACCAGAGCAACAACTCCCTATCCGCCGAGCACAACATATTGAACCTCTGATTATAGCCCACAACCGCCCCCTTCCCTGGCCCTGGCAACTCCGCAAAAGGTCTCAGCACCTTATCCGGCGCAGGATCCGCGCTAAGATCCCACACCAGCAGACCATCCTCCCCAGACCCGCCGACGAGGTACTTCCCGTCCGGCGTGATGCACATATCGCCCTGTCCCGCGACGCCGTTCGCGGAGAAGTCCCCCGGCGCTTTGCGACCAGAGTGTCCGCCTTTTCGGACGCAGAAATGGGTCAAGGCGCCCTCGAAGGCTTCGAGCACGAAGTGGCCGGGCCCGGATGTGCCGATCAGGATCTTCTGCCCATCGTTCGAGAACTCGAGACGTGTCCAGTCGTGCCCGGTCGACTGGGGGGTGTAGCGCTGCTCGTCGCTCTGCAGATCAAACGTTGCGAACGGCGGCTTGTCGTAGTTGCGTATATCATACAGCATGATGGACTGAGTGGGCGGAGATGCGATAGCGATGACGGTGGCAGAGGGGTCGTAGGCCGCGAGGTAGGGCGCGTGCAGTTTGAGGTGGCCTTGGCTGTGCTGGGAACGCACATCCCAGAGCCGCACTGTGTTGTCGGCGCTGCAGGAGAGGAATTGGTCGGTCGAGGGGGAGACGGTAATGCAGGTCACGGTGTCGGTGTGGCCGCGGAAGTAGCGGATGTAGGAGTTGTCGTGGGTGGAGAGGTAGCGGATCGTGTCTGTTGTCGGATGGGATATCAGCTGCGCTGTCTGTTATGAGCTGGAACTGCAGGGCACGTACCGTCGACTTTGGTGCTGGCGTAGATGATGCTCTGCGCATGGTGCGAGAAGCGCGCGAGGTGCACGCCGTACTTCTGGCTCTTGAGCTCTTTCGCATGCTTCCCTTCCTTGCAGTTGTAGATTTGCAGCGTGTCGTCGTCCCGCGCCACGATTACGAGCTCGCCGGAGTCGTCGAAGTCCAGAGACGTTACGGACGTCGTGCTCTTCTCGGGCTTGAAGCGCCGAGTGGGCCGGAAGCTGGCTATCACGTCGCTGATTTTGTTGCTCGGCGCATCTTTGCCTGCGGGAGGTGGAGGCGGTGGTGGTGTCGCGTCGGCGGCCATGGCGGAGGCTTCAGGTGTGCGGGCGGGGTCCTGGCATAGCTTAGAACGGTTTCAGCTTGTGAGGTTTACTGCTACTGCGGAAAACGTATCCCGCCCGCCGGGTTTGGTGTTTTCGCAGAGCTTGGGTTCTCATCAGAGCTTCCCTCGCCGATTTTCAACCGGCCTTTGCTCCGGTCTCGGCAGCTCTAAGTCCGTCAATACCCAGTGCTTCCCGGTCAACATTTTTATGAAGCTCGCAACTACTCTAATACTTCAATCTAGGTCGCTGGCGCATTTCTCTCTCATCACAGGTTTCTCTGGTAACGCCGTTCAATTGTGAACCCACTGCCGCGCCGCTGTAGCTACACAACTTCGCCCGCGCGTGGGCAGGGAGTAAAATGTCCACGGGTATAGGGTATGCGCCGGTGCAGCAGAACCTCGAATGGATGGACTCGGCTGATATTTCTGCTCAGCTCCTTCATTGCAGGCGGCATCGCAGGATGCGGCGCCGTCACCGTCACGCACAGCTTCGAGACCGTCAAAATCCGATTACAGCTCCAGGGGGAGCTACAGTCGAAGAAGGACGCGCCCCGACTATACCGAGGCGTCTTACACGGTGCAAGTGTGATATTGAAGAATGAAGGGATGAGGGGTCTACTACGAGGGCTGAGCTGCGGAGTACGCCTTGTGCCCAGCTACAAGCTCGAAGGCAGTCAAGGAGCCGTCACGCTAACGGAGGGCGCGCTGTTCACAGTACATCTACCAAATGACCCTCAACGGCTGCCGCCTCGGTTTCTACGAGCCCCTCCGCAAAAGCCTCACCACCGCCCTCTTCAAAGATCCCAACGTACAGTCCTTCGGCGTCAACATCTTCTCCGGCGCCGCATCCGGCATCCTCGGCGCCGCGGCCGGCTCGCCCTTCTTCCTCGTAAAGACGCGGCTGCAATCCTACTCCCCTTTCCTACCCGTCGGCACGCAGCACCACTACCGCAGCGCATGGGACGGGCTGTCGACGATCTACCGGAACGAAGGCGTTAAGGGGCTGTATCGCGGCGTGGGACCGGCAATGGTGCGGACAGGGTTTGGCAGCTCGGTGCAGCTGCCCACTTATTTTTTCGCGAAAAGGCGGCTGGTCAAGCATCTGGGCATGGAGGAGGGCCCGGCGCTGCATCTTGCGAGCAGTGCGGCTAGCGGAGTCGTGGTCTGCTGCGTCATGCATCCGCCGGATACGGTCATGTCGCGCATGTACAACCAGACTGGGAACCTGTACAGCGGCGCGTTTGACTGCTTGTTCCGTACTATCAAGACGGAGGGGGTGTTGGCCGTGTATAAGGGGTTCTTCGCACACTTGGCTAGGATATTACCGCATACGGTAAGCCTTATTTGGGTTGCTCTGCAACGCGGCGGGATTTGGTGAGGAATTGAGTGCTGACATTTCACGCAGGTCTTGACACTTAGTCTGGCAGAACAGACAAATAAAATAATGCGCCGGATAGAGGACCGTGTCCTTTCGAAGCCTCTAAAAGAGAAACTCTGACCCCGTGTGAGCCTTTCGTCTACGCTAGCTTGTACTATCTTATTGTACATATTTGGACTTCGGATGGTTTGGGGAGGCGAAGAGGGCTTTGGCGCGGTGGTCACATCACAAGGCTTGGAGCGGCCGGTTTTTATCAGCGCACTTTGTAGGCGTTCTGTCGAGAGCAGTGGGCGAGGGACCGAAAGTAGAGCCCGTTATAGGGATGTTGCTACCTGGGCTTCGTCAAGCTCAGGCCCCAGAAATGATGCGGATGTCATACTACTGCAGTCTGCGATCCACATCGATCATCTCAAAGACGCGTTAACCTTTTCCAGAGTATGAGGGTTCGAGCGGCCAGCCGGTGCCCAACCTGAAGGGTCACTCTCCGATATTGCGTGTTCTGCAATGGGCGGACTGTCCCGGGCAGAAACCGGCACACAGTTTTCAGACACCTAATCCGTAGAAGCTCCGGCAAAATCAAATATCTGCGGCATCTAAGCCTCTAATATTTCCCAAACATCGAGCATGCTGCTCCCGGATTATTCTTGACCGAGTTATTGACCCCCGCATGAGCTACCAGGCAGCACACCAATTGGAGTCGGGAGCCAGAAACCGGGCCACAGGTGCCATCCTGGGCGAGTGTGCTTCGCTGCGCTGTCGGAAGGTGCGAATTTTTCTTCGGATACGTCTGCAACTCTAGCTTCTTCTGTGAAATCCCCATCGCCATTGCTAGCAACAGAGTTCATATGAGCACTGCTATCAACGTCCGCTATGTCTTCATCCTCTGGGTCTCCGAATGAGAGCTTGCATGCTTCGAGCGCAGGCAGCCATTGCTCCTGAAAGTCCTCATCGGAAAACTGGATCAGTTCTCCGGCAAGTCGTAGAGTCCAAACATCGGGATTGAGGATGCAGGTCTCAACGACGGATCTTTTGAGGCTTCTGACAGCTATCCGATGACCTCGCTCCAAGCTGCGCCACAGAAGTATATCTAACACCCACTTGTACATAGCTTCGTGGCGAGCATCGTTTTCTGCGTTTGAGTCTGAAGGCCGAACCAGATAATTGACCAAGTAGAGTACCAGAGTTTCCAAAAACTTGTCCAGACGCAGGGCTAGGGCGGTGAGGAATCCGTTCCAGACTACGAATGCGCCTGCCATACTGCTGCCGATCCTATCGATGCCTGGTAAGCAGAAGGAACAGCAATAAGGGAGACGAGACTCACGTCTTGTCGGATGGAATGATCAGCCTGTCGTCTACGAGGACAGTCACCAGCACCTGAAGCGCCCCCGCTCGGGTTTCGCATAGCTCGATACATTTCTTCGAAGTAGGCTCACAGGCATTGTTGACATGTTTCGTCACTGGATCTTTCTTCAACTCGGTCCGACGTTCCTTCACGTAACTCTTGAGGATGACACGGAACTCTTCTCTGAGCGCATCAACATCTATATGCGTCGCCTCTCGGGGTCTGTCTTCATCAGTTGCACTGTGTTTTGACCTGTCCAGCGTCGACCAGTAGACATCCCAAAGCCAAGCGAGCGCTTCTCCAGTGACAATCTGCAAGCGCTGCAGAGTCGGAAGGTGCGAGTGCGTGATCTCATGGCGCATGTCGACGAAGTGCGTAGGCATGTTCAGCTCTTCTGCCATGTCGAACATAGACATTTTGAATGCTCTGCCTTGCTGCGTGTCACAGTAGCCCGTGACAAACCTGGTACGGCAGTAAGCCTCTGCCCTTACGGAAACTTTCTGGTGGGGTTACCTGGCAAATGCAGTACTGTAGACGGCGCGGACGTCGAATACAGAGTTCTTTGCCACATCGTGATGGAGGATCGCATCAACCAGTAGAGCCGTAGACTCGACAGCATGCGGTACATGTCCTCTTAGCTTCCAAACATTGGTCTGATGCAAGCGTTAGAGCAGGATTGCAGGATAAAGAGGTATATCTTTCGCACCAAGTCAACTGCACGGCGCAGCTCGGCCGTTTGTCGTCGGTCTTCATTGCCAGCGAGGCCGGACGGATAGAATCGCTCACGGACGACAAGCAGTTCAGATACATCCCGCCATGGCGTGAGGCCTAGTTGCACCATAGTAAAGCAAGGTTCGCATGCGGGAAGTTCTGAAGTCAAGAATTTAATATCACGTGCTCGGCAAGTTAAGCTTAAGTTTTGGTCCGCCGGCTTGCTCGTTCTGGAGTTCCGTGATACTTCGGTGTGGTTCAAGTGTCAGCCTCCCAACGTGTGATCTCGACCAGGCCTCACGATATTTGTCAAAAGAGTCCATAGTCAGTGCTTGTTTAATCTGTCAATGCTTCTATGGAGAATAGGCCGGTCCCACCACCATCAGCCAAGGATAATGCTAATAACAGCATTGGGTATCGTGTGTGAACGCCTTCAAGATCTTAAACCCCACATAACACTAGGGCTATTCTAAAAATCCAAACCAAGCCTGAGTCTAGATCCAGCCATCCCCAGGGACGGAAAAGAAATTCTACAACCATCCATATCCGAAATTCGTGCCCTGCGCGGCAGACTGCTTTAAGGGTGGGTACCACCACTCGTTCGTGTACGTCTCGTCATCGTCAAAGAAGAAGCTTTGGCCAGAGAGATCCGGCATCAGCTGATTGCCAGTCTGCACAGCCCATGGCTGGTCTTGAGCGGCTGGCGGCTCATCCGGGCTCTCATCGTCTGAGCTTACGTTGTCATCTTCGTCGTCCTCGTCCGCTTCCGGCGGTTGAAACGTTTCTTCCAATTTCAGTCCTTTACCGGTGCTCGGTTGTGCACCGGTGAGGAGAAAGGACTGGGAGCTGTCCGGCAAGTCATAGAGGCCCATGCCAACGAGTTCCTTGCCGGTGTCGTTCCCCTCGGAGTGGCCTGGAGATTGCATGATGATGTTCGTATCGTCGATCGGTCGCTGTATTGGGAGAAGATTCGGCGATGCTTCTTCGCCTGGAGTGTGGGACTGATCTGGCTGGGTCCAGGAGTGGAGCGGCCAATCCGACGAATAAGTTCGAGGAAAGGAGGTTGGCTGCTGCGCATACACATAGGTGGGTGCTTGTTGCGCCATATCTGAAGTCCAAGTCTGAGACTGTATGGTTGTGTAAGGATTGCTCAGCGATTGCTCAGAACCCATTGACCCTTGTCGCTGATCAAAATAACCCCAATCCTGGTTGTTACTTAGGTTCAGATCAGGACCGGTTCCAAAGCTGAAGTCATGCTGGAAATGCGCGGGGTTTTGCATGGTTGGCAGAAGTGGTAATGAGTCGTTGATATTCGGTATGTGGATTTCCGAGTACTGCGAGGTTGCAGGATGCCAGCTATATGGCCGGGTCGTATATGTTCGAGCCCTCATCGCGCTGTCTTGATGTTGTACAGGCCCGTTCCCAAACATCATGTTGTAGTGGTCGTCTAGAGTCACATGCTGCTTTACAGCTGTGGTCGTTCTCCTCCTCTCAAGACCCTTTGGGCTGTTGTGACTGCTTCGCGGTTTCTCTACCCGTGCGGAACGCCGACTTTGACCAGCTGTGTACGAGCCCGAACCCCGAGAATGCCTGCGCGACAGCTGCGATAAGGCCATCCGGGTCGAAATGTCACGCACCGGAGGGTCATCGCTCTGATCTAGAGGGGCTGTCATTGTGCCTGATTTGCGTGCTCAGGACCTGTGAGGAAGTGTCGATGGTGGATACAGAAATGTGGGTTGTACTGTGAAGAGAGGCAATTACAGTCGCTCTCAGAAGGTTTCAGCCTAGACATAAGACTCAACTGATGTTGCATGTAGCCGAAGGACGACGGACATTTGCCGAGCGAGGTTACTGTTCGATGGAATTTTCAAGGACGTGGTGCATGTTAGGCCATGCCTCTATTCCTCATAGCTTGTAACAAGTGCCACTCGGTGCGCCTGATTGGCAGGGGCAGTCCAAGTAGGGGCAATAGGACGGTTTGTTCGTCCCAAAGGGCCGGTGTGGAGCGAGGAGCATGGTTCGAGGCTGAAGTGCACATGTTGATCTTCAAGCCATATTGATAATGCCACCGGAGCTGGAGCTAGCAGGCACTCCGTAAGCGCCAGAGTGCGAAGAAACCTGCGGCAGGTGGATCCTGCGAGGTAAGGTGGTTTTGGGTGAAGGTGCATGCGCACGGCTGATGACACGGGTATGTATCATGGCGCAACGGAGATCCACACCGTTTGTGGAAGTGGTTGAAGACGGGAGACGAAACCACCACGTTCTGGCGGTGGTGGCAGGACGAGGAATAGGAGACGCCGGCCGTTGCATGCCCTGGTTGAGAGTGGTGGAAGCGCCTGCAACACCATCACCATCGCTGCAGAGGCGGTCAAGCGAATCTTAGTGCGAGCAGTTTGGGGGTTCGCGCGCCTCCGGATCCTGGGACAAAGGCCGATCTTGCATAGACACTCGGAGCTCCAAGAAGCGACGACCCTCCGCGTTAGCCGCTAGGGCATTCGTGCTGGACGCTGTAGGGAGTGGCTGGCTAGGTACACAGCGTCCACGCAATCATACGGTGGGGATGATGAAGCAGAGCAGGGTGTCTTGGGGCGCTCGCTACTACTGGGCCAGTCTGTGACAGCAGGGCAGAGGATCTTGCTGGAAGACCGGGCTGCCAGGCGGAAGGAGCTGCGGAAGCTTGCTGTTGGCTTTCGGTTCAAGAATCATCCTCAGAATCATCCTGAGAATCATCCTGAGCGAGCTAGCCGGGGCAGATCGCGTATCACTCCGCGATTCGATTTCCCTTTACCGAACGGTCTTGCCAGTTTCCAGAAACGCCCTACGCTTGCGTCCATGCGGCGTCATGGAGCCTTCCTCTGAACCTGGTACTTCTCCGGGCCAATGCATGTGGGTGTCATAAACGGCGAGGGATGCGCAGCAAGATTGCAGCAATAAGGGACGATGGGGCAAAGACCAGTTTCAATAATGCAGCACCAAGGCGCAACTATTCGACAAGGTCGGCAAATCGGCGGCCAATCACAGCCAATGTCCCATCTCAAGGAGCAATGGCTGGGAGTCTGATCGTGAGATCGCCAGGTGGCCTTGTCGGCGGAATCACTGCGAATCCTTCGGATGGCTAGTTTGGAACACTCACAGCCTCTCGAGAGATCGTGCGTTGAACATCTCGTACACACCATCCCGAAAATCCCACGCAGCACCTGATCAGCTCGGGATAATGAAGCCCTACTGTACACGTAGACGCAGGAGCGGCCACTGGTTCGAGAGCGCATCTCCGCCAGAGTCGTGCACTGCGGTGCGTTGGGGTTGGCCAAAAACCTTGCGCAGTGCACGCCTAAACATCCTTAGGGGCCTGAGTTAGCGAAGGCCAGTCTGATGGGCTGAGACCGTGACGTACGCCTTTTCTGCAGCACCAACGGCAAGACTGAAGTGCCGTGCTGAGCCATGCGCAACTTCGTCCCTTGCCGTCTCACGTCCCGGGGCGCGATCATGCAGTGTCTGCAGTCTTTGGCCGGGCGCTGTTGCGCTCACGATGCAGCAACCTTGGCGGGCTAGGGCATGCTTCCGCGAATTCTCATCTGTCTGTCCCAACTTCGTGCTCCCGAGGCATGGAGAGGCTGAGCTACCAGCCGACCCTTGCACCTCTGCCGCAGATGATCGACGGCGCGTTGGCCCATGGGATCTGGAGAAGGACAGGGTTCGTTGGAAGCATCCGAGCCGCTGGAACCCCTGTTTGTACTCAGACCGCGGACGGGGTGCTTGGGCTGTACTGGAGTTAAGTACCTTGGCTTTCGTCCAGTAGCCGGTCTCGTAAACGTCCTTTGTTTGCTTCCTTGCTTGGCTGCTACTTGATACTGCACTATGGCATGCCACAGCGCGCCGTCCAGGAGGTGACCCATAAAAGGAAACAGCCGGCTCATGCTACAAGTGGTCATTCCGTAAGGCCGGCGTGATCCTGGGGTTTAACATTCAAGACCCTGGCGATAAGGAAGGACACGGTCTGCTCACAGCTTTGAACAGGCCTTAAATCGGCGCTAGTCGGCGCGTAAGAAATCCGGACGCTGCATGCTTTCAAACCACCGCGCAAGGGGACGCGGCGTGCCGAGAGATGATGTCTTCGATACAGGGGCTGGTGAAATAAATTATATCCGATCCATGTACGCCTTCGCCCAGACCGGCCACGGATACTTTTCCCATCAGCTGGCCCGGTAGGATCGTTGATATGCACTGGAACAAATCTCCAGCTCCAACTGCTAATGGGCATGCACGGAAAGGAATCAGCGGGGTGCTCATAACCGGAACACCTTCTGCGCAAGGCCCTTCAGCCAATGAAAGCAGCTTCCTGCAACAATACGGTACTTAGGCAGTTGCGGCAGCTAATGATAGTGTAGCTGCAGGTGACGAACCGCGGTAAGCAGCGAGGTCCGCTTTACTCTAACAAGAGTCATTTATCAAGCTCACAACGCCCTCGGCGACGCCACATAGAACCCCTTTCGTGCGATCCATGGATTTTGGAGTGATGGCGTCTCTAGGGCTCCCGCTTGATTGCCTGTTGTCTGCATTCTCCATTCGGCGCTCTTCTACTGCGCAGATAGCCGTTATGTCGTCCATCAACCACAGAAGGGAGCCCTGGACACAAAGACAAACTTCGTGCTGCTCGCAGCGCGGTCCTCGGAAAGACAAAGCACTCAGCTGAACAGATGAACGCGTTTGCCGTTACCCACGAATTCCCGCATCGGACCGTTTCTTGCCATGCAACCCCGTTTGTGCCAGGATCACCACGAGCACAAGCTAACGTCAAGCCGGACGACAACGGTGCAGCAAGCCAAAAAAATATCGCTCGCTTCGTGGAGCTCCCTTGGCTTGTCTGAGCCCGCCCTCTTGATGCTTGTCGAGCTTCTAGATCTGGTGCCGGCCACATGGCACCGCCACGCATGCGTCCTGGTGACGTTCAGGAGTCCGTCCTCCGCTAGCTGATGGGGATACGAAACTGCAGCTCAGCCATCGTCGTACTCCTGATGACCGATGAGCAGATTGGAACACCCTGGAAGATGACTTACCTAGGCAACTCGTTCACACGAACCGATCAGGTACTACGGTTGTACCTAATTCTGACTCTCACACCAGACCTCGGGCCGATGGAACCGATGCAGCTGACCACTGACAGGATGCTCAAACGGAGTTCCTCTGCGTCTCCGATCACCATCTTCTGCGTCTGCAGCATCAACGACAGAATGCCGTAAGCCCGTGTTTTCTCCGTTGTATCGCCATGTGGCGTTAAGACGCCTGCCGGGTTGATCGAAGAAGGTCTTTCATGGCGGAGTGGGTTTTCTCAAGTGCTTGTGGTACAAATCCAAACCAATCATTTCTTCATCACAACGTCAGAGTCATGGCTTGCGAACGGACCTGCATATTGCATCCACTGTTACAAGGAATCGTATCTGCAAATGCTGAACGTGGAAGGCATCTGCGGCAAAGGGTAAAGTCTATTCTCGGGGCAGCCGCGATCTTACTCACGGAACCTGTGCCTCGTGCCGTGTCTTGCTTGCTTTGCCTTTACCAAGTCGGAGACACGAAAACACTGAAGTCTGATTTACCGCTCTCCGAGCACGGTGCGTTACCCGCGCTATCCACAGTGCGCGCCCGAGTCGCAGTCGCACGCTTCCGAGTCACCTTGGCCGCGTCAACCCCGTGAACGTAAGTTATTCCACCGTTGGGGTCTACAGGATATGTTCAATAGACTGTTTCCAGAGGGACACGCTTTGCAGCCCATGGTCCGGAATAACATCTCTAGCGCAGCGAGCAATTGCGTGCTACTGCACTAGACTTTAATCTACTCGGTCTGGGCTCCGAAAGAGCCCGCTGTCCCACTCTGCGTGCTGCATCCGCACGCCTTGACTTTCTTCTCAGCGTCCACTTCCAGGTTCTTCGAAGACTGCATGACATGGACAGTCTCCACATTTGTGTCTGTTGCCTCGCAGGTACAGACTGCACAAGCTAGGTTAAAACTTTATTCCTATGCAGGTAATCCCGCTATCGTGAGATTCGTCTTTTTAGCATTGTAATTAAGACAGTGTAGGTAAGAGCAGCTCGAGAGGTTCTGTAGGTCATCCAGCAGATCCCAGAGGTGCGCCGACTCATCCAGCAAACAACCGTCAAGCGGTGTCTATCCCTCTGTATCATCACGCAGTGTTCAGTCCTAACAGTCCGAACTGGTCGCTCAGCCCTTGATGGTCTCTAGGAGCCCTCAGCATCTGCTTTCGACTAGGAGCAGTAGCCTAGTCTCGCCGTCAACGCCGTCGTTGTAGCGGGAACCTCCGAGCCATCTCAGACTGGCGACATTCTCGTCTGACATCCGGTCAGACCGCTCGTGATCAAAGTCTGGCTCTGAAGATGTCGTGGCATCCGGCAAGTATCGACTACCTTCGTCGAACTTGCAAAACACTTCCCCAGCTTTCCGCGCTTCCATTGTGGTTATCGTTCTTCCGTACCGCTCGACCCACGCTTCCATGGCTTATTGAGAAAGTGAAAAGAAAGACCTGCAGCCTCACTGGAGCCCGTAAGCGGCCTCATCAGCACCAGTCATGGATTGCCCGATACTGAACGTTTAGCACACCATGCGCTCTCGCGGAAAGCACTAACCGTCGGAGTGATGGCGGACCTCCCGAGCCTCTGAGCTTCCATACGAGGAGTTCAAGTATGTGCGAGCAGCAGGCAGCATACGGCGCGTGGACTACGGTGTGCATATCCACTGACAGCTATAATCCACGCTCCTGCCGCTATAGATCTTGCTTCCGACATAGCTTCGAGTGCTCTCCCTGATTGTGTGCCGTTCGTCCTCTGGCGTTTGAAACACTTGCAAAAACCACACTAAATCCTAGAAGGGGTATCACAACGCCAACTCCATGCGCCAAAAGCGCCCATCATCCTGAACGCGTCCTCCTGTATCTCCACACACAACAACCCACGTCCCCTCCCTCCCTTCCCCTCCCCACCCAACTTACGAAAACATCCGCCACCCCGTCTCCCCGCTCAAATCCAGCATCCCCTCCCTCTTCCACTCCTCAAGCAGCACCAACACCTCCACCCTAACATCCTCCACAATCTCATCCATCTTGATATCATTCCGATCGTACCCAAACGGATCCTCAAGCTGGCTGCCAATCTCCTCAATGCCGTATAGTGTGAACGCGAGCAGCGCCACAATCGGCACAGCGAGCCACCCCGTCTCCCGCACAAGGCTGAACGGCAAAATGCACACGTAGGCCGCGAGAACCTGCCGCGCGTGGATGAGATGGGCCACGGGGACGGGGGTCGTGCGGATCGTTTCCATGGCGCCGAAGGCGGTGGTCAAGGTGGAGAGTTGGACGCTTAGCTGCGAGGCGAGCGGGTGGTTGAACCAGCCGCGGTCGACGCCCCGCCGGACGTACGCCTCCACTATCACGGAGAGTTGCAGTGGGAGGCTTAGACCGGAGTCCTCGCGGCTGGTGAGCGAGGGCGGGAGCAGCGCGGTGTAGGAGGGGCTGTGGATCGTCAGGTAAGGCCGAACTGAGGAGGCGAGGTGAGTTAGGTGTGTGGGGAGCGTAGTGGGCGGCGAGGGCAGAGTGGTGGTGACGGGGAGCGGGGGCTGCCATTCGGCGCGCAGGTTGTGCTTTATGGCGTAGAGGACGGCGAGGAGGATGCGGACGATGTTCTCGGTGTCTGCGCGGTCGGCTTCGATCTCGTCTAGTGCTTCTTCTCGCGCTTGTTCATTCGGCAGTGCGGACAGCGAGGCTTTGGAGGGGACGGGGGAGCCGATCCGCCGTCCGCTGTTGGTGAGGAAGACGCGTGTCAGGTTCCGCACGCTGGTTAGGCAGGTCGTGAGACAGTTCCGCCCCTGCCAGAAGCGGTCATAGCTCGTCGAGTTGCGGAAGACGAGCATAAGGCCCACAACTATTGAGAGACTGGGCACGATACTCCCCGGTAATCCCAGGTGGCGGCGGAGGTGGTAGTTGGTGTAGACGACCAGCGCGGTGAAAAGCGAGTGGAGGAGGACGGGCAGCAAGATAGCGCCATGGACGGCGCCTTTGACGAAGCGGAGGGCCAGCGGCGCGGTTTGCGGCGCGATTGTTGGGTTAGGGGGAAGGTGGGAGTTCGGCGGTGGTGTCGGCCTGTTGGTAGGGGCTGCGAAGCGCTTCTCCGGAGGCCGGGTGAGGGGGTTGTGTGATTGAGCATTGCGACGACTGAACCAGAGAGCTCGGCGACAGCGACAGGCAACCGGTGCTACTGGAGCTACGCATTGTTGTGAGTATGCTGCCCCGCAACGGAAGGCGTCTACACGGTTCCTGGGGAAGAAATGCGGCTATCCTTGGCGCGGTCCGGCCCGTTGCGGCCTGCATCAAGCGTTTCTCTTGGGCTCTCCAGCGCGCTGCTCCAGTCGTTCGCCTTTTGCGCCCCCCCGCATCGCTCCTCGAAAGTCCGGGAAAAAGTCATCGAAGGTCGCCAAGCCCCGGTGTATCGAATCAGTCTATCATGGAAATTCCCACAGACCAACCTACAGAAGTAGTCGTCCTACCTGCAAACTACACCTCCGTGAATCCACCAGAATCGTTCTCCGACTCTCGGCGGGGCGAGTTGACATGGCATACGCTCTTCTCCACGCCCTCTACTCCAACCAGCGATATGTCGGCGGGTATAGCCGTCTGTCCTCCACGGACAGGCCGTCTCCATCAGCACCGCCATGCTCAAGCCGAGATTTACTATATACTCGAAGGCCGCGGCACTGTTGCGGTCAACGGAGTAGAACACCCGGTTGAGAAGGGATGTGCGATGTTTATACCTGGAGATGCGGATCATGCAGTGATCAACGACAGTGAGGATGAGCTGAAGTGGCTATATGTCTTTCCGACGGGGGCGTTCACCGATGTACATTACATGTTCTCCCATGAGGCGGAGAAGGCGAGCTAGATACCTCTGCCGGAGAGCTTTCGAGCATTCCACGCACCTTGCCAGAATATGCCATCTCCAGTCATCGCATAAGTCTGTTTGTCAACGTCCTAGCATAGATACGATTATGTCCGAATACCAGACGACATAGCGCAAATCGAACTGGCGGTTGCACTGACAGCCTATAACCATCTTACCAGATGCATACAAGAGTCGAGTCCTGCTCTCGCAAGATTGCTAGTCGGGGTGTGGTTGTTCTCGCATGGGTATGACCGGAACGTTGTAGAGGCCGACCTTGACAGCCATGCTTTATGGGTTGCGTGCACAACGAGGAGGCCCGAACCGATAATCATGCAGTACAATATGAGAACGGCTGCAGCCGCCTCGAGCGATTCCGAAGCCCTGCTGCGATCGATATGTAAATCGTGGCGAGCGTGCTGTGGAATACTTCATCGCCAACATAGGCGAGTGGGATAGCACCAGAGGACTCAGGTATGCCGAGAAGTGGGTTCTGAAGTATGCCATCGAAACAGGACTACAATAATAGTCAACTAGGTATACATACTGCGACAATGATATCCGTGATGATACAATTAGTGGTAAAGCAACCTTGGGGCGGGAAGACAACTATACTCTGTTAGTAGAGTCGTCAAACTTTCTGCCCTGCTGTGTGAAGGAAAGTCAGCGTCTTCACGGGCGACTAGCATTCCCTACATACAATGGCTCATACGACTTGCACAACCGGCAAAAGACAAGCGACTTGTAGGGCACATTCGGTCTGCAAGGTCGTCCGGCTGGTCTTTGGTTGAAGACCAAAAGGAAAGGCGTCCGCATATCCAGACGAGAGATATGCAAAGATAATGGTAGCCCGATGCGGGGGTCTGAAGTCAATGTTAGAATGAATTCAAGATTGCTTGGTCTCGAATTGTGAACTTACCGAACCCGCAACCTTGAGATTAAGAGTCTCACGCTCTACCGATTGAGCTAACCGGGCTGTTCTTAAAGACGTGGAGAATTTTGCAAATATATTACGCCGACGGTGCAGCCCCACTTCAGCCCTGGGACAATTGCCCCACTACTCTCGTTTTACTACCAGCTACAGAGCAACAGTAACTTAGATACTATACACAACGTCTCATCAATACCTTCAAGCTGGTCAGAATAGCTCATACACTGATCTGAGGCTGGCAACAATTTCAGTATCTTCGGCCTTGGTGAGTTCTCACGCTCTGACGTGCATCAAACATTGCCCTGGATTACATCAACGAGTTTGATGCGGCTAGGACCTCGCTCGATCAACATTGAAAGGCTCACACTCGGGTCCTTCGAGCTCATCACACGCGGCTCCCTCCAGACAGTGTGGATCTGTTTTTACCACTCGCATTTCCCCCATCGAGCCGGTAACGTCACGTACCGGTCAGCTTGAGGCCCTTTTGCACCCCGCCAAGACGACATAACGCGTACAAGGCTCCGTCAGACCTTTGGCATCATCGCGAAAGCGTGATTGGATATGGCAATGGACAGGAAAGAGTCTATGCCGCTGGACGCACTGACTCCGGAGACGCCCAAGGTATCCAGCATCCCCAAATATGATCCGTGGGCTTCAAGTTAACCTCCGCTCTGAGAGTGAGCCCGATGGCGGTACAGATGCCGGGGAGCTCCAGCATGCCCTTGAGGTGACCCTCCCAAATCCTCGAACGCCCTCCAGCCTCTGACTGCCGCAGGTCGTCTTCGACGCCGAAGCTGCCCACCGCCGCAAATCCTCCATAGTCGCCGCCACGGGTCCACGGCCCAAGGCCCACCGCATGCATACCAACTGCTATGTGCATTCGCTACTAGACAAGCAGGATGGCATCTACACCCCAAGATACGCACCGAACGGCGAGGACGTGGCGCAAGAACACAAGGCGGACAAGGATCCGAGTGGCTACTCGGTGTCGTTGGCGCAGTCGCGGATACTCACAAAGAAGCAGATATCGGACATGGCTTTTGGGATACGGGAGCTGGCGAAGAAGCTTGCTCATATCCGGCTAAGAATGGACGTGCGGAACGTGTTCGTCCTGACCAAGGCGCATGACGAGAGCTTGATCAGCAAAACCCGGGAGGTCACTGAGTGGCTTCTGAAGAAGGACAAGGCATACACAGTGTACGCCTCCGCAACCGCCATTCCGACATTTTCGCGATCTTGACATGGACGTTAACATGGATGTTTCAGATATGTTGAGGAGACCCTCAAGGACAACTCGGCCTTTGATGCATCTACGCTCGTCGATGTCGACCCATCATACCAGAAGCGGCTCAAATACTGGACGAACGAGTTGTGCCACTACAAGCCTGAAACGTTCGACATCGTCTTAGCAGTAAGTCAGTCTTCTGCCGCTATTGTACACCACTGACCAGCCGCAGCTTGGCGGAGATGGTACTGTACTATACGCAAGTTGGCTCTTCCAGCGGATTGTGCCCCCAGTGCTTGCATTCTCCTTGGGCTCCCTCGGGTTTCTCACAAAATTCGACTATGGGGCTTTCCCGGATATCCTCACACGAGCGTTCAAGGACGGCATTACAGTCAGCCTGAGGCTGCGCTTTGAAGCCACTGTCATGCGGAAACAACAACGCGGAGACAAATACAAAACTCGAAGTCTCGTCGAAGAGCTCATCGGCGACGAAGGCGACGATGACCACACCCACAGACCCGACGGCACGCACAATATCCTGAATGATGTCGTAGTGGATCGTGGACCGAATCCAAGTATGCGTCCTCATGCATTCAGCTTTACGCGCCCACTGACATGGCGTAGCAATGTCAAGTCTCGAGATATTTGGGGACGACGAGCACTTCACCAGCGTACAAGCTGACGGCATATGCGTGGCCACGCCCACGGGCTCTACGGCATACAACCTCGCTGCCGGCGGCTCACTGTGTCACCCGGACAACCCTGTCATACTCCTCACAGCAATATGTGCGCACACGCTCTCGTTCCGGCCTATCATCCTACCTGATACCATCGTCCTACGGATCGGCGTTCCCTTTGACGCGCGGACAAGTTCGTGGGCAAGCTTTGACGGGCGAGAACGGTTCGTATCCTGATAGATCTTACGGCCAAGTTGTTGTGACTGACCTTTTCAGCGTTGAGCTGTGTCCAGGCGACTACGTCACGGTGTCCGCCTCGCGCTATCCGTTCCCGGGCGTCTTGCCGCTCGATAGGAAGAGCAAGGACTGGATCGACAGTATTTCGAGGACCTTGAACTGGAACTCGAGACAGAGGCAGAAGGCGTTTAAAGAGTGGAAGTCGTAGACTACTAGTGTAGCCAGCGGAACACAAATGGTGTTTTGAAAGACGATTGGGATGTTGAAGATGGCATGAGTGGGGCGTTGGCTATGGGTTGCTCGTTGCGGGAAGCTATATAACATTTGACGGAGGCATTGCTTGTCCTTCGGCTTGGAGTAATGGCATTCCAGCACGAACGAAATGCTTTTGTCGAACAGTATTGTTCTTGTTAACCACAAAGTGGCCTCCGCAACTTCAGCATTTGACCGACTACAACTTAGCTGCGGCAGAACTTAGCAGCCTCTCCGCAGCCCAGAAGCCTACGAGGCTGCGCTCACGCCTCCTCTATCCGGTACACTTCCGTGCCGAAGCCGAGACCCCTCCGCGGAATCTGCTCAACGAGGAGGCTGCTTCGCTTACTGCCCAGGTGCTTCAAGACAACAACTCATGTATAGGGAATTATGGCATCGCACAATCCTCTACGCCTCTCTTAAACACGCCTCCCGTTTTCAAAGGCATCACCGTATCAATCCTCGACGTCCATGGTGGTCACAGCAAGGTATTACTCCCTAGCACTGTCCGCGAAATGGGGCAGGGCTAGATTAATCGCACCCAGAATTCCAGACGCAGTAAAAGGTCCAGCTTCGACGTATATCCCTACAGACCGTATGGGCGCGGCGTCGCTGCTGCTGGTGGGTCAGGGAACTGGGGCGTGCCTGTGGGAGGCTCTGGTGACAAAATGTATGTACCTGATGAACTCGAAATGTAGAGAGATTTGAGTATGGCATTGCCGCTGAGACTGTCCTGGTGTTCATGACGACGGTTGTGAGAACACAAGGGTAAACAAGACAGAAAGTTAAGGTGCTGTGTAAGGTGATTGCTAGAGAGAAAATACATCTATTCACAGCGGAAGATATCGGACATCGCGGCCTCACGAGGCTCAACCCCATTGTAGTCGAGTTTAAGTCAGTTAAGGGCATCGTTTCCAGGCCTTGGCATCAAGGGCGGATGACGATAAACACAACACAGCACACCACAGCAGAACCCTCACATACAGCTCAGCAGCATGGCACACGCGCACCCACAATCGCGGCGAAAGACAAGATCCAATCCGTGTCTTGCTCAGAGCGGCACAAAGCAAGCGGCCTCGCCGAACGCTGTCATCTTATGCTAGTCCGAGGCTTAAGCGCCGTATTTTGTCCAGGTAAGCCAGATAGCTGCTGTCTAAGAGTGCGACAAGAAAGACGTATCAAAGAACATACAAATTCGTTTCTACCGAAACCGCTTCAATGCTAAGTCAGAACAAGCGCCGGCCAGAACGCTAAATGAGAATGAACCCGAACGTACAACGACTAATGCGATCAACGCCAACAACATGATGTTTTGCGAAGCGATGCAGAATGTGTGGCGCCAAGGCGTGCACAAGCGAGACGAATGCGTGGTGTGGATAGCTCATTATCGAGGTGTAAAACAAGAATCCCACAAATCCCAGCCTTACTCGCTAACTACAAGACAGCAAGCGTGGTGTCCACCAGCAGCGAGGTAGTGCTATCCATTAACCGTGGGATAGGCATCTTCATCGTCGGCATCAAGAGCCATCTCCCTCCTGCCGCGACCCGCGCTGCCGTCAAAGACAAACGGTCCAGCCTCATTACGAGGCGTCATAGGAAGTTCCACGCCCGAACGAACATGCTGAAGCTCGAGCGCATTGCCCAGCGAGCCAATGGAAATAGGTCGCGACGTCGAGAACGACTCCAGCGGCGGCTGCACTGTCACTGACCCATTTTCCGAAGTAAGATCGTCTGCGTCGTGATCCCGGAGCGAGACCCCGTTCATCTGTTCCTCTAGGTCCATGATACTAGTGTCGACCTCTGTGTTGGGGGACTGCACGCGACCATTCGTGAGCGGAGCTTGCGATGCCCGAGGAGTGAGCTGGCCGCCTTCGCTCTCTCGTCTCGACTGCTCTATCATTGCCTCAACTCGTTCTTCGAACTCCTCTTCTTCCAGGTCGTATTCTTCGACGTCGGCTTCGAGGTCCGCGACCGCGCGGCAGTTGGGACACAGGAAGTGCGGCCAGCTTGAGCCGGTGAGGACGGGGCGGATGCATTTGTAGTGCCAGACGTGCGAGCAGGGTGCTACGAAGAGCGACTGGCAGGGCTATTTGGGGGGAGATGGTTAGTGAATAGGAGCTTGAAGAGTGCGGTTGGGAGGGAGGAGGGAGCTTACTGCTATTGAGTTTAGGCAGATGGCGCATTCGGAGCTGTGAGTGGAGGAGGTGTCGCTACTCCTGTCCTTTCTCCCGCCTTTCGCTAGGGCGCGGATCTGGTCGTGTGTTGATTTGCTGGTGGCACTGTGAGCGGGATCCCTGGATTATTATTTCAAACAGACGTACTTGAATGTATTTAGTCTCTGCTGCCAACCCCTATTACACTCTATCCTTATCTTGACGCATCTAAAGATCATCTCCTCACCGCCTCGAAAATCAATACCAAGCTGCACCACATCCCCATCTTTGACAGGGTACGGCTGCGACTCCACCCCCGGCTGACTCAACCTGATATGGTTAAGAAAGGTGCCAGATGAGCTTTTCACGTCCTTGATGTACCACTGCGAGTTCGAGCACCAGAACTCGCAGTGTCTTCTGCTGACGACTTTGGACTTGAAGCCCACAGGAGCGGCTGAGGGTGTGTTTGGTGGTATTTCGGGCGCGTTGTCGCGCTCGGAGTAGCGCCCTACGCGGATCACGGCGTCGCCGTTTGGCAGGGTTCGAGAGATTGTGGGGAAGACGAGGGAGGGTCTGCTGGCGCGCGGGTCGTGGTGGGGGATGAAACGTATTGAGGGCGGTGGGGGCCGCTCGGAGGATTCAGCTTGGCCGTCTAGAGAGGATCCCATGTCCGCTCCGTTTCGTACGGTGAGTAGGGGTGCGGCGGTCTCTGCTCGGTTTCTCGTCATGGTTGATCGAGAGAGCGTCGAGGTACTGCTACTAAATGGGAGATACCGAGTCAGCAGCAGTCAATGGTCGCTGCGGAATCGTGGCGGAGAAGGATCACTTCTGCCGGGTACATGAAACCCTACCCGTTGGCTGTGGCCTGACTTGCGCTCCGTGATCCGGCCGCTGGTGCTTGCAAACTAGGTGGAGCAGGCTGCCTGTCACGGCTTGTAGATCGGACGAGACTATGGTCGGCAGTAGGCGAACTATCCCAGGGTTGGCTCCTCGTCCTACTCAGGGCTGGTCGACTGCTATTGGGAGAGGGAGAATGAGAGTGGAGGTGGTTGTGGGTGTAGCTTCTCAGATAGCTCAAGCCCCTTAGCCTGCCAGGTCTCGAGGGGGACGACGGCGAGGCTGGCGTGGTGTTTGTCGACGATAGCGTGGGAGCCGAGGGCGCGGCGGTCGTGAACATGCTCTACGGTCAAGCTGTATGGGACAGTGACCGGCCCGTACAGTATACTGGATGTGGAAAGACTGCGGCGCAAGGCTGTGTTGTGCAATGCACGGTACAGGCGTTCGTGGCGGAGGGGTTCAGGGTAGGGCGATTGACGGGCGGCGGTTGGTGGGACAAGCAGCGCTTTTGACGGAGAACGAGCTGGCTGGGAAGGCCGATCAATGGTTTGTAGCAGCGACGGCAGGTGATTTGGGGAAGACTTGCAGGCAGGATGGCTCGGGAGAGGGCGTTGTGGGTGCTGGGGAGTCCAGATGTGTTAGTGTTTCAGTGGCTGTGGAGTTGGGATAAGGGTCGCCTTGGTCGCTCGCTCGGCTTTAGCGACGTTGGCTGTGGATGACAAAAGCCTTCGTACTGTACGTCGGACGGCGCATGTATAATCGGCGGCCGACTAGAGGGGAGTTGACAGCTTAAGCTAAGAAGCTTGGAACACTTCCAGAGACGGAGAACCGTTGTCCGTTGTCTCGAACAGAGCGGAAGTCAGTGAGGCTGATAGTAGTCAAGTCAGGCTGATAGCCAAGTCAGGCTGATACATAGGTAGCCAAGTCAGCCCGGGGGTCTCAGCTGGGGGCGAGTCACGCGCCATCGTCCCTTGGTCGTAGGGCTGCACTGGCTGGCCTCGGGAGCATTGCGGCGGCACTCCGTACTGGTACTGGGTGCGCGATACTGTACTGTACCGCAACTTTGCCATATCTGAGCCTGGCCCATCGCCGTCCTCTCCGGACTTTCAGCACCCTTAGAGCCCTCCCCCCCCCCCACGGGGTACCTACCTATCCTGATATGCTGCGGCCACAGGGCGTAAGGGCGCTGTCGCGCACACTTCGCAGACTACCACACATCTCTTCGCCTTCATCGTCATGCAGCTCCAGACATCTTGCGACAGTGGTGCAACCAGAAGAGAAGGTAGACTTCGATCAAGATCTTGGCCAGACCGGCATCTTCTGACACGGATACAACATAGGATCCCGTTGAGCTCGACCAGATCACCACCCTTCCAAATGGCATACGAGTCGCGACAGAGGCCCTGCCCGGCCATTTCTCCGGCATAGGCGTCTACCTCGACGCCGGGTCACGATACGAGAATGACTACCTACGGGGGGTGAGCCACATCATAGACCGGCTGGCCTTCAAGTCGACCACCTCCCGGACGGCAGACCAGATGTTCGAATCCCTAGAGACACTAGGCGGCAACATACAATGCGCATCCTCGCGGGAGTCCCTGATGTACCAGTCCGCAACATTCAACTCCGCCGTACCCACTGCAGTCGCCATGCTTGCCGAAACCATCCGCGACCCGCTCATCACCGAGGAAGAGGTGCACCAGCAGCTGGAGACGGCAGACTACGAGATCGGAGAGATCTGGTCGAAGCCCGAGCTGATATTACCGGAGCTGGTGCATCTGGCAGCCTACAAGGACAACACGTTGGGCAACCCCCTGCTGTGTCCGAAGGAGAGACTCGGCGAGATAGACAGGTCGGTCGTGCAAGCCTACCGCGATGCCTTCTACAAGCCAGAGCGCGTGGTCGTTGCCTTCGCTGGCGTAGAGCACGAAACAGCCGTCAAGCTTACCGAACAGTATTTCGGGAGCATGCAGAAGAGCCTGGGGCCCGGCCTGACGGGTGTTGGCGAAGATACGGTCCTCTCACAACCCGCCTCCTCGTCCGTCAGCCTACCCGCCTCGACAACGACACAACCGCCATATCCGACTTCGTCGACACTATCCCAGGAACCCTCCCGCCTCCTATCCAAGATCCCCTTCTTCAAGAATCTATCCACCTCCGCTTCCCAGAATGCTTCCATAAATACAGCACCAATCTCACATACCCCGGACTTCCCACCGCCCTCTTACGACACTCCAAGCCACTACACAGGCGGTCTGCTCACCCTTCCCCCACCACCCGCGCCGCTCAACCCAGCGATTCCCCGGCTAACCCACATCCACCTCGCCTTCGAAGCGCTCCCCATAACCCACCCGGACATCTACGCCCTCGCAACCCTGCAAACGCTGCTCGGGGGCGGTGGGTCTTTCTCGGCCGGCGGCCCCGGAAAGGGCATGTATAGCCGGCTCTACACCAACGTGCTGAACCAGTACGGCTGGGTCGAGAGCTGCGTCGCGTTCAACCACAGCTACACGGACAGCGGCCTGTTCGGCATCGCGGCGAGCTGTGTGCCGGGCCAGGTCGGCCAGATGCTGGATGTCATGTGTCACGAGCTCGGCAGTCTGGGCCAGGAGACGGGCTTTTCGAGACTCAAGGATGGGGAGGTGGCGAGGGCGAAGAACCAGCTGAGGAGCAGCTTGCTCATGAATTTGGAGAGTCGGATGGTCGAGCTGGAGGATTTGGGAAGGCAGGTGCAGGTGCATGGCAGAAAAGTTGGCGTGAAAGAGATGTGTCGCAAGATCCAGGACGTCACTGTTCAGGATTTGAGGAGGGTGGCGAGGGAAGTGTTTGGAGGGTTGGTCAAGAACAGAGGGCATGGCAGTGGTGCACCAACTGTAGTGCTACAAGAGGGAGAGGAGAGGGGCAACAAGGCGCTGGGCTGGCCGGAGATCCAGGAGAGGATTGCGAGGTGGAAACTTGGCCGGCGGTGATGTATAGGTTCTCTCCAGAGTAGCGCTGGGGGCACTTCTTCGATGTTGTAAGATATACGTTGGGAGAGTCTGTGAGAGAAGGATAGGGAAGAAACCTGGCGTTGGGCTCCTGAGGATAAGGAGGAATGTGCTCGAGCTGTACAGATACTACTACCCATATTATAACTATTTACCACTGGCCTGACCAGCGAACACTTCGCTGGCTACCTATGTTCCCTACGGAGCTAGGGGAGAAGTTTTGTATCTGCCCGCCGCTCCCGTGTCAAGCTCCACCAACGACGAGCAAAACTCCACCGAATCGACAACGTAAAGGGCTTTGGGTACCTTGGTACTCAGGTACACTCTCAATGCGCAAACTATAAAGAGGCTAAATTCATCAGCATCTTAAGGCGAACGGGCCCAAGAAAATCGGCGCCCTACGTCACCGTGACCCTCCCCGAGGGGCAATTCTGGGGAAGCTCAAGCTACCCACATATCCCGCCATCATGTACATCTATTCCAGATACTGAGAGTCTTCTCTCACGGCAGACCTCAGGGGTACGACAACCCTCCTTCTCACCGGATCAACCTCCTCGACCTTAATATACCACCCTATTCCTCCTACTCAACCCACAATGGGCCGCACCGAACCCGTAATCAACCTCAAGCCTCAAGCATATAGAAAAGACGCCCGCGCGAAGGCAGCCAAAGCAACCGCGTCCAAAACGATCCCCGCCCTGCTGACCTCCGACCGCCGCGCCCGCGCCGGTGTCGACGCCGCCGAACTGATCGTCAACCCTCCCGCCGCCTCACCCAGCACATCTTCCAGCCAACTCACCGCGTCCAACACCAATGTTGCCGTCCCAGCGCCTCCTCCAGCGCCTCTTCGTATACGACTTCAGGTCGCGGACTGCCTCACCGCCGCGCGCACCCTCCTCTCCCTCCCACCAGCAAAGTCCCCGCCGAAACCCCCACTAAAAGCCCCACCCAGAGTCGCACTCCTCAATCCAGCCTCTCCCCTCCACCCCGGCGGCGGCTTCCTGAACGGAGCTACCTCGACCGAGGAGTTTTTATGTATGCGCACCACGCTTCTGCCCTCGCTGCGGGATGAGTTTTATCGACTTCCGGATCTGGGAGGGGTATGGAGTCCTGATGTGTGTGTTTTTAGGGGAGGGGGGTGGGAGGGGGGGACGGGTGTGGAGCTTGGGAAGGGGGGGAGGTGGTACGTCGATGTTTTGAGTGCCGGAATGTTGAGGTTTCCTGATGTTGTCGAAGTCGAGGTTGAGGGAGGTAGGAGTGGGAAGGCAGAAGTGGCGGGAGAGGAGAAGGGGGGCACGGAGAGGAGGTACGCGAGCGTCAAGGACCGAGATATGGTCCTCCGCAAAATGAGGGCGGTGATGCGGATCCTGTGTCAGAAGAAGGTGGAGAAGGTCGTCCTGTGTGCGTGGGGCTGCGGCGCGTATGGGAATCCGGTTGGCGAGGTTGCACGGGCGTGGCGGAAAGTGTTACTAGGTGGGGGTGACGAGGGTAAGCGGAAGAGAGGCAGTAAGGGAGGTGCCGCAGAAGAGACCTGGGAGGGAGTGAAGGAGGTGATGTTTGCGATCGCGGATCGACGCATGGCTGAGGGGTTTGCAAGGTGCTTTGGCGCGGGCCTGGAGGTTGAGATGACGGAGTCGAATGAGGGTGTGGAGGCAAATCCAGAGGACGACGGGTCGACGCAAGCTATCGAGGAGCTGCAGGCCAAGGTTGCGGAATTGCGGATACAGATTAGCCAAGTCAGGAGTCCGCATCTGAAGTCACGCTTGCAGGAGATCCTTAGCGGCCTGGAGAAGGATTTGGCAGACAAGGCAGGGTCGGCTTTGAGCGAGTCAAGCGGAGCCGAACACGAAGGCGGAACTGAGGACGGCTTAGGCGGAGAGAGTAGCATAGCCGAGGAAGTTCTTGAAGTAGAGGACGACGATCAGGACGAAGTCAGTGAGGAGGACGAGATTTCAGAAGGCTATGTTGGCTCGTCTGAAGATGAACCACACTCTGTAGATGAGTCGTACAAGAAGAGCTAGTGTGCGACCGATGACTGAGAGGTTCCAAATGACTACGTCTATTAAGTGTCTGGCGGCGATAGAT
>NW_006913359.1:0-27879 GCF_000281105.1 Coniosporium apollinis CBS 100218 | reverse complement strand
GGGGGGGTGGTTGAAGTTCATCCAAACTGGCCGCACATTTTGAAACCAGCAGTAGCAAGATGTCGGGTCTTACTCCGACTACCGACCCGACGATCAACATGTTATCTTTACCTCATACAATAGAAAGAATATTATGTATAAGCATATACAGATTACTCACCAGCTGTTGCCCATGTCCTGTATATACCTGTGTTTCACCTTCAGCTCCCCCGCAGCCACCAACAACAATCCAGCGCCTACCAAGCGCCAAAGCGCCGCGCCGCCTGTGACAACCCCTCTTGCAACCCCATATTAATCCTGCAGGAATGCTCTCTGCTGGCTGCAGCATGCTTGCGGCAATGGAGGGAAACGGGGCGCGAGAGAAAACTGGTGCTTTCACCACCCACTTGCCTCAACCTCAACCCGCTCCGGCTCTACTTGTTCCTAAGCTCCAGTACATTGTTTCCAGTACTGTGACCCCATCAATATCTATTCAACTATGGTCCGAGTGATTTCACTATCGTTTCTATTAGCAGCCCTCCCATTTGCTACACTGGCAGCCGCTCAACCTCAAACCGCCCTACTCGATTACGACTCCTCTGTCGCCGCAGCAAACGCGACTGGAGTGTATAAGCTTCCAGGCCTTTTACTCGATAGCAATGGAATAAGCCTTTCCAACGATTCATCACAAGCATGGCACCTTACACAATCTGTCACCCGTTACTCATCCAACCTCGTCACCATTGGGAGTAGCTATCTCACCAGCCCCTCCTTAATTAACAGCTCCCTCCAGTACGTCGCCTGCGCTCGGTGGTTCTCCGTCCCAGATAGCTTAGCTAGTGCGAGCCAGGACGATGGATCGTGCTCTTCCATCATCAGCGCAGATTGCATAAGAGACCTAAAGAATCGGTACCTCACGGGAGCGGCGGCTTTAGAGGACCAAGACCGTGCGACGAATACCGCCTGCGGTAAAGTTTTCGCCTCCGCTGCGAAGCTGGACTCTCCAGCTTCTTGCCGGAGTCCGACGTGGAGCATATCTCAAGGCTCGCAGGGATTACTTAGTGGGTCTATTCTTGTTACGTCCTCCGCAGGAATCACTAACGTGTCCTCTCTCCTAGCCATCCAGACCGACGCTAACACGACATCCCCTTGGCCCTTTCACGTCGAACTCTTCGACACGCGTGACTATAGCGGTAATCCGTTCGGCCTCGCCGACGCGCAGCGCGCAGCTCCCAGCTCCCAAAGAAGTTTCTAATTACACCGCGTACGACACCGCTGTGCGGTCCATCACGCCGTATATTATTATCCGCGTCGCCAACGCGACGGCAACAAATCAGGACGGATTCGCAGATGTGCAGATGGTATGTGCGCGAGCGAAGGAAGTTAAGGCTGGGAGTAGAGTTCCGGAGATCAAGACTGGTGCTGGGACAATAGTGGGTGTGGGTGCGGGTTGGATCATTAGCTTGGTCGCGCTAGTAGCTGCAAGCGTGGTTTCTTAAAGGAGATCTGTAGCCTGTTGCGTCTATATATGCAAATGTTGATTGTGGAGTAACTGGTTGTTACGAGGCTAGATGCATGCTTACGGTTTGACTGCATAGCAAACCAGAGGTCCAGAGGACGAGCGTCAGCTAGAAGACGGACGATTCACGGCGTCGGGATTGCTACTCGGACGTCGAATTTGTTCCACAAGATCACTCTATGTTGCGCAACGGGTCTCCACCCACAGCTCTTCAGCGTCGCCTACTTTCAGGACCGCCGCTGCTCGCTAAAGGCCAAAGCAGCCTTCCCGTCCTGGGATGAAATGCCATTAGTCGCCGCCATTCATTCTTAGTCGGAGGATTGCCAAATCACCGGAGTAGAGCGCATAGCTTCCGCGGAAAAACTCAAAGTTAACGATAACCTCATTTCGAGTGGCTGTTCTACTTGAACACATTCGTCCATTTTCGGAGCAAGGCGTCCACTTCGTCGATGGTCTGTGAGTCTGTGGCGTTGACGACTTCGACTAAGGGATCATGCTCTGGTATATCAGCCGCTGGATCGCTGCCGGCGGTGCTTGAGCACCTTGAGCTTATAGGTGGTACTCCGAATGGCTCGAAAGGCCTACCACCTACACCTGCTCTTCCCCTTACAGTACCGAAACATTCTACAATCTCAAGCCATTCGTTAATCCTGCCAGCACGACCGCTAGCGCCAAACTCCTCATCCTCACCGAATATCTCCCCGCCACTGCTAGCATTGAAGCTGCTCCTCCCTCCATCAAAACCATCCTCCGCTGCCGACAGATCCCACTGAAAGCCCGCCAGCGCCGGATACTGCGCTAGCAGGGCGGCCGGCAGAGCGTATGCTGGGTCGGCCCGCGCCCTATGAGCCGACGACGACTGCGGGAAAGTGGCGGCACCAAACCCACCCTGCTGCGGAGGCTGGGACATCTGCATGCCGAGCCCGACCTGCGGACCCATCTGCGATGAGCCCAGCATATCCGTGTCCATTCCTTGCTGCTGTTGCTGCTGCTGTTCCCAGCCCTTCTCCCTTACCTCCTCGTCCAGCAGCGGCCGGATGCAGACGCAGCCGCCCTCGGAGCGGAAGTGGCGGCCCAGGGCGTCGGCGCGCGCGAAGCGCCGACCGCAGCCCCAGTTGTTGCCATCCTTAAGCATGCCGCGGCAGACGAACTTCTTCTCGCCTACGTGTAGGCCCTCATGGCGCTTGCAGTCGTGTTGGCGCGCGAAGGCCTTACCGCAGATGTTGCAGACAAAGGGGTGCTCGTTAGTGTGCATACGGAGGTGCGAACGGAGGTTGTAGGCGCGAGTGAAGCGCTTGGGGCAGATGTTGCACTGGAAGGTGGCCGGGTATTTCTGGGTGCGCTTGTTGGGGGTTTGTGAGGAGTCGCCCCCGTTGGATAACGGACGCGACGCGGCGAGGTCGAGGATATAGTCGCGATGAGGGATGCAGGATGTTGAGGACCGGCGAGAGCCTTTTGAGGATGGCGACGGTGATCGAGATAAACCCTTGGCGGCGTTCGGTGAGAGACTATTGGAGGGATCGGAGCCTGGAGTTGTAGCGCGAGAGGGCTGGCCGGTGAAGGAGTCGGACTTCGCACGCATGCGGTTGCGACTTCGGCCTAGGTCTTTATTAGTATCATTAAGTGCGGTATGAAATATGTTCTAGCTTACTTCTTTCTAGTGGGCTTAGTGCATTCTCTTGGGCCGCTAGTTTGGGTGGCTCAAAGCTCGCTTGCCGCGAGGGAGGTGCAAAGTCGATGCTGATTTCTGGAGGCGACATCTGGTCAGCTTGACCTAGGTAAGCCAATCTATTACGCTGGTTCAACCGCGGGAATTGCTCTTGGCCCTGGCCTAGGAGCAGATCTAGCCTGCTGGTTTGACTGCCAAAAGGCGGGTTCATATCCTGATTAAGGTCAAAATCGCTAGTGTTTGTGAATGCAGGCGGAGCATTCTGAGGCATCAAGCGCGGTTGGATTGCGAGGCGCTGCCAATACCCCTGAGGATTGAAGACCTCGTCAAGCATCACAGCGGTTTGCCTGTATTCCTTGCGTAACTTTAAACATCGTGATTCCGTCAAGCATAAGGACTGGGATAGTGCGGGCTCGACAGCCTGGATCTTCTTAAGCAGTGCACCGATATGATTGATACAGGTATCGAGTTCCCTGCTAGTGATGTGAAAGTCGTTTTCCCAGCCGACTTTGTGCTTATCGCTCGCACCGCAAAGACATTTTGCTGGCATTGAATTGGTTAGAAGGGTAGAAGAACCTGCGGAGATGTTTTCTGACACGGTGTGCATGCTGATATATGGGTTGACTGAAGTCGCGGCTGAATCCTCCATCGAGCAAGCTGATTCCTCGGAATTCTGGGCGCCTTGAAGAGCAAATTGCCTGAAAGCTTCTTCGATCTGGACGAATTTCTGCGTCGATTCCTGGTTTATCTTGATCAGGGAAGCGATTTGTCGACGTTTATCCTCCGCGGTGGACTCCTGATTCCGTCTTTGCAGATATTAATGTCTAGAACCCAAGAAGGAGGCTTCGTATACTCACTTAACAGCGACATCCCTCGCATACTTCAGCACGTTGAGCATTAATAACAACGTGCTCTTCAAGCTCTCCAGATTACTCTGCAACAGCCTCATCCTCGGCTCCAACAGTGGCCATTTCAATCTCTGCAAGGCCGACAGCTTTTTCTTCCCATCCTGAGTCTTCTTGAGAGATTTCTCCAGCGCATCGCCGATCTGGTTGAAGACAGTATTGCAGCCCGTCACGGCCTTGGTGATCGTCTGCAGCGCGGATTGAGAGCATAAGTTCACCTTGGTATCCTGCTGGAGGAGCGTGCCGAGTTCCCCCATGACTGAAGAGGTTAAAGACACATCTCTTGCTATGTCCTTGATACTGCCATCAGCATGAAAGGCTGTCTCGGCATAGGTATATAGGGTAGTGGAGAGCTTGATGCCCGCGCTCGCTATCCCGACAACGGAGGCGACAATGCTCACTGGCTCCGCCATTGACCTCGTTCCAAAGACACACGGCTCAAATCATGATTATAGATCTCTGAACTCTTCGAGAGGATATTGCAAGAGCAACATAGGAATTACTCGAGATTCAGGGGAGACGATTGAGGATTCATAATATGCTAGACTAAGGTCACTAGCCCTGAGGCCTGGTCTTCTTGAAAAGCGAAAAGATTTCGTGAAGCTGGACAGAACAGGCCACTTGATGTGAGGAGACCGGTTAGTTGTCGGCAAGTTGTGCGGCTGAGAGCAGCGGTAGACCGACCGGGTCGGGTTCACGCGTATTTCTTGTCACGACGGCGTCGAGGACGCTCTTGGCACTAATATTAGTAGCGTCCACTACATTCCAGGATTCTGGCCGAATCGCTGAGCTGCCGGATGAGAACCGTTTTACATAGTCAAGGCCGCCGGCGTCGCCTCTGATCATTAGGGAAATCCCTCACGCTTTATCGCTTGGCGTATGCTAGTATCGTGAATCCTCTTGATACAAAGTCGCTGCTCTTTCCCGACGGCTTCGATACATCGCTTGAGGAGAAGAGACTCTAAAAATTGCTGTTCGTATCTAATTCACGCCGCTTGTTTACGCTCTTTCTACTTCTTCAGGACTTTCACCGTCAATAATCCGGTTTACATTGCTTAGTCGTTACTGTAAATATTACTTGAATTCCCCACTCGCGATGAGAATAGCTCGTGCTCACGTCGTTCGCCGGCCTGATGATTAAGTGGCATCGATATTATTTACGACTCCTACAAGCGCGGTTATCAACGCACCCACCGGCAAGCTTCTTTATATTTATTGTCAATTGCGCCTCGGAATATCACATACGGCCACAGATCGAGGAAAACAGAGGATCCCGTCCGCTCTCCTGCGCTTAAGCTTTGAATCGGTAGATCAGTAGTTAGGTGGGTGACCACTAGCGAATACCTACTGCTGTATGTTTTTGTCCTGCGGTCCTTTGGTGACGTTCATGCTTTTACTCCACTGAGGAACCGCGAGTCTGAATTCCAGTTGTGCACTGCTTGACTGATCGTGCAGGATTGACGGTTGGAGTCCTTCGAAAAGACTCTACTCGATGCAATGATCTAACTTTTACAGCCAGATTCGCTTTCGACTTTAAGCGGTAACAGCCGCTCTACGTAGCGACTGTAGTATTTCCTCACCCGGACCACGGGGAAGGCCGCAAGGCTCGGAAAGTTATTGCAGGCCAATCAGCTCATGTGGCATATCAGAAGGCTGAAAGAACAAAGCTGTACACATTGTAGCTCGCCGTCTTGTTATAGACAATAGAATGATGAATGGATTTATAATTCACACACGCATGCCAAGAGGACTCATTTAACCTAAAGCAAACGAAGTGACTTGATTTGAGTGAAGTAGATTCGCGCGGCTCAAATAAGTTGCAGCCGTGACCCAAAAAGATGTGTGAAGCAGCCCCGGGCGAGCTCAAACCCCTTCTTGTCCTTCTACTCTTCTTCCCTTCCTCCACCACACCGATCCTCCAAGAAACCCATAACCTTCTTCTCGCGATACACATCCATCAGCTTCACTACTAACAAATCCAACTCCAACTCACACACAAGACTAGCACAATGCCAGGACGCCTCCTCAACAAAGTGGCAATTGTAACCGGCTCTTCCAGCGGGCTCGGCCGGGCAATCGCCCTCGCCTATGCCGCCGAGGGTGCGAAGGTTGTTTGCGCTGACCTCTCTTCCACGGCGCGCAAGGACGTCGTCATCGAGAAAGAGCAGGGGAAGCCGACGTGCGAGGAGATCATTAAACTCGGCGGTGTCTCGATCTTCTTTATGGCGGATGTTGGCAATAGTAACGACCTTGAATGCCTTGTGCGAGCGGCTGTCGCGAAGTACGGACGACTTGACATGTGAGTGAGAGTGACTGCTCCTATGAACTTTGCGAAGTAGATGATGGTCTGACATGTGGTGTATAGCATGGTCAAAAACGCAGGAGTTGCAGCCGCCGGCGCAGACGGTTTGAAGCTTGTCCACGAGCTGTCAGATAAGGACTGGGACAATATGATGCGGGTCAACTCTACCGGCGTCTTCTACGGCTGCCGTGCGGCTATCAAGCAGATGATGACGCAGGACTTGCACCCAAGTGGTGATAGGTGTGTGCCATAGCAGACGGAATTGACGTATTCAGGACTAATGCATTCAACAGAGGGTGGATCATCAACACCGCAAGCGTGGCCGGACTTGTTGGTTTCGTTGGAGCTGGCGGTAAGTAGTGTCCAGTCCAGATCTTCCGGATGCTGGTATTGAAGGCACGGACACTGGTCGTTTCAAGTGCTGACGGGTCCTAGCAGCCTACTCCGCCTCGAAGGGCTCCGTAGTACAACTCACCAAATCCATCGCCCTCGAATATGCACCACACAAGATCCACAGCAACTGTCTCTGTCCTGGAGGTGAGTGGTCTCTCCCCGATCGTTAACATAGCTAACTATTGCTACAGTCGTGAACACCGCTCTGACCAAACAGCTCACGGAACACCCAGAAATGCACGACCGTATCGTTGGCATGCACCCATGGGGTCGCCTCGGCGAGCCACAAGACGTCGCTCGCGCTGCTGTCTTCCTGGCGAGCGAGGATGCGGGATGGATCACCGGCGTTCCGCTTCCAGTGGATGGCGGGTACCTCGCTCAGTAGTGGTACTATTTCAGTCTGGACCAGCTAGTGTGAGGCCGACTGGACGAGCAATGGCTCCTCCATAATACGGCTTTCCTTTATAGTGCCTCCTTCGTGGCTTCCATCTGACGGCCGTTCCTCAATGGCTTGTCCTCGGTGGCTTTCCCCTGATGGCGCTTCTCTGACAGATTTTGCTTGCTTGCTTTCCTTCCAGCCTTGCTTCATCGTAGCAGCGATTTTCCATCTCATCGGTAAGCAGTCGCAAGATTGGCCGGTTTTCTAGAGCAGCACCTGTACTGGCACCTCGAGGAAGCGCTGGAGAACGGAGATGTTTCAGGGAGGAGCCTATAACGTCCATAATTCCGGTTTCTGCGCACTAGCATAGCACAAACGATAGCTCCATACTATACCATTCCCGAGCACGCACTCATAGAGGCTAGCGTTGAAGGCCGATTTCCTCAACCTCCCGTGCCCGTCCTATGTCCTACCACATTTTCAGCCCTGCTCCACGCCGCCATCATATACACTACCGTGTCCACCCACTCCCCCTTAACCTCCTCCGCCCTCTCCGTTAAAGACTCCCTCACAAACCCCAACCTCTCAGCCAGCTTCCACGATCCCGTATTCCTCGGATCACACTCAATCTCCAGCCTCACGTTCCCCAGCAGCGGTATAAACGCCCGCATCGCCTCAGTCGCATATCCTCTCCCCCACGCCTCCGGCATAACCGCGAACCACAGCGACGCCTTGCCTCCATCTATCCACGCGCCGACAAGGCCGAGGAAGGCACCATCGTGGAGTTCCACAGCCAACTCGACGTGCTGGCGGGGGGATTCTGAGCGGGTTGCGATGATCTCGTGGACGACGGATGAGGCTTCCGCGAGGGTGCGGGGGGGCCAGGTTTGGTACCTCACGACTTCGGGCAGGGATTCGAGGGCGTAGACGGAGGGAACGTCCGATGTGGAGAATTCGCGGAGGGTCAGGCGGTCGGTTTGGACGTGCATTGTGGAGCTGCGCAAAAAGCGGTCGAGGACGTGGAAGACGGTTTAGGGGTAGCTGTAGTCATGTTTCTAGTTGTTTGAAATTGTGTTGAGCGGTCGCTTGACACCGTTTTCATGTTAATGCTGGACTTTCAGCTGATCTCGGAGGTAGTTGTTAGAAGCTTACTAAGCCGGGTTACGATTTCCGCAAACGCGGTGGTCCGCATCATCTGAGTAGCTGCTTAGAAGAAAGTCAGTCAGGACCCATATTGTACATGAGGATGTGGTCGTAGTCGCATAAGGGTGAATCGGCATAACTGCTTGTAGGCTGCTCTCCTCTTCTTCTCTGTTGAGCGGAGAGAAGGCCGTCGGACGGGGATGCGATCCAAAGAGTTGGGAGCATCTGAATAATGAGGCTGTGCATCGATGGAGGTATATCATTTGTACGAATCCCACAAGCGTCTGGGAATCAGTTGAAACATTCCATATCAAATCAAAGTGTTCAATACGATGGCTTCGTCATTATCTGCCGAGACCCAGCCTAGCAAGAACATTGTCAGAGTCAATGCCTCAGACGCCACAACTTTCGTACAGTCCGTCCTTGTCGGCAACGGCGTCTCTCCATCCAATGCAGCTATCGTAGCCAGATGTCTAGTAGCAGCCGACCTCCGGGGCGTCGACACCCACGGCATCAACCGCATCCCCTCCTACGTGTCCCGCATCCGACATGGCGTCCTCTCTGCCAGCGCAGACCCCGTGCTCCACCAGATCACGCCAGTGGTGGCCCAAGTAGACGGGCACAACGGCTTCGGCTTCCCCGCCGCACATCTTGGGATGATCCGCGCAATCGCTATGGCGCAAAACTTCGGCATCGGAATGGTGTCAATAAAGCACTCGAACCATTTCGGGATGTCTGCCTGGCTTGTACAACAAGCCATCGATGCAGGGATGATGAGCATCGTCTTCACCAACTCGAGCCCTGCGCTGCCGGTCTGGGGCGGGCGGGAGAAGTTGATGGGGGTCTCGCCGATTGCGTGCGGCGCACCGGCTGGGAGGGAGAAACCGTTTATCCTTGACATGGCGCCGAGTGTGGCGGCAAGGGGGAAGGTGTATAAGGCGCTCAGGCGTGGGGAGAAGATTCCGGGGGACTGGGCGCTTGATGGCGAGGGCAGGCCCACTGATGATCCGGCGGCGGCGCTGGAGGGCGTCATGCTTCCAATGGGCGGTCCGAAGGGGTCGGCACTGGCGGTCATGATGGACGTCTTCTCGGGGGTCCTGTCTGGATCGGCGTTTGCGGGGGGTGTCGCGAATCCGTATGATCCGTCTAGGCCGGCAGACGTCGGGCACTTCCTCGTAGCGATCAAACCGGATCTCTTCATGGGCTTGGAGAAATTCAAGGAGCGGATGGACTATCTGTATAGGCGGGTTGTGGGGTCGGAGAAGATGGCGGGAGTGAACAGGATATACTTCCCAGGCGAAATTGAGCAGCTGACGAACGAGGAACGACTTCGCGATGGGATCCCGTATGTCCAGTCTGAGGTTGAAACGCTGAACAAGGAGGCTGCGCTTGTCGGTGTAGAGAACCTCAAGACTATGGAACAATCAAACGAAGACGCCTGATACCTACCTACAGGTTGTTCGGTTTCCACAAAGAGTTGGATAGTGTCTAGCTTGAGCGGGAGAATTTTCACACGGCTCGGTATAACGGCAAAGACGATTGCATGCACAGACAGCACTTGGAGGAGGAAAAGGCATTGATTGGGAGCTTCCAAGATGTTGAGTAAATTCTGAGAGCATTATGCGCCACGCTTGCCGCTGGTGAGATGTGAGCAAAAGGGTTTTTACAAGTCCGGAAGAGGTGAAGCGCTCCCATAACTTCTATGCACCTGAGGTGTTTTGCTTTTGCCATTCACTGACTGACTGTTGGCATGCCGACAGCGTAGACTACTCTTGCGAGCAGATCTCAATCCTTCTGTGATCGGCGCATGGGTCGAAGGCGGGCTCTCGCTTTCCTTTTCTCTTTCTCAGACTAGCCAACTGTTTATCAGTGTCTCCGCTGTGCTCATAATTTACTTGATGGTAGATCAAGCGTGGTCGGAGATGGCCAAGAGATCATCCGGTCGAACTGCCCTGCTTACTGTGTCCTTGCTCATGCATCGCCCTGCCCGTGGATGATGTCCCTGTTAAGATTGATCTTCTCGAGTATCTTATCCGCGCCCCGTTCCACCAGCAGCCTAGCCATGTCCCACCCAAACTGGTCCGCGTCCTCTCGACTTGCTATCCGGCGCGTCATCTCCGCTTGGGCGGCTTCCTTGCCGTCAAGACTGACTACGATGGCGCGGAAGGTCAGGGTGCCAGAGGCCGTGTCGTCGTTCTGCCCACTTACTACCTCAGTCCCGTTTTCTTGCCCTTCTACCGTACTGGTACTCTGTTGCTGGTCTTGCGCAGCCCCATCCACCGCCGCCACTTCTCCGTCCCTCGTGCCCCTCGCCCCATCAACCCACTCCGTCTCCACCCCAATTGGCACCGAACACCCTCCCTCTAGCGTCCTCATCAAACTTCTCTCCGCCAAACACATCCTCGTCGTCCTCTCACACCCCACCTTCCCCAAAATCTCCCTGATATCTCCATCCTTTTCCCTGATCTCAATACCTAGCGCGCCCTGGCCGACCGCATGCAGAATCCCGCCCTCCCGACTCGACAACAGCGCCGTGATACGCTCGCCTAAGCCTAGCCGCAGCAGGCCCGCGGCCGCAAGGATCAGGGCCGAGTACGGGGAGTCAGGGGCGTCGAGCTTGGAGAGGCGCGTCCCGACGTTCCCGCGGACGGAGGCGAAGGTGAGATGGGGGTACAGCCCGACGAGTTGGGCGGAGCGGCGCACGGAGGAGGTGCCGATTATGGAGCCGGGAGGGAGGGAGGAGAGGAGGTCGTGGGAGGGTTTGGGGGTGAATGGAGAGGGTAAGAGGGAGGGGCGCATGACAAGGGCGTCGCGGGGATCTTCGCGGGGGAAGATTGCGCCGATGGAGAGGGAGGCGGGGAGTTGGGTTGGCATGTCTGGAGTGTTCCTACATGTTAGCCCTCTTGGTCAACTTTTACTCCGGCATTCCTCCGGAGGTAAGAGGAGTAGCTGTTTGCTGTTGACGATGCGCAGCGAGAAGATATTCCAAACCCACCCTTCAAACTATGCACCACCAAATCTAGCTTTCCCTCCAAAAGCAACGCTTCCAGCTCATGGGTCCACAGCGCCTTCGCCCCCATCTCATGCAGCGGCGTAACCTGATTCTTGTCCCCCATCGTCGCCATCGCGTGGATTGTGTAGTCGCGGTCCGGCCATGCTTTCTTGAGCGCCGCCTCGACAATATCGGTCTGCTTGAGGGCGAGTAGGGAGCGTCGGGTGCCGATGTTGATTACTGGGAGTGTGGAGGTCGAGGACTCGGATTGAGGGTTTGTGGGTTGGGAGGTATCGAAGGATATTTCGGAGGTGGCCATCGGGTTTGGAGTTGGATGTGGAGAACTAGGTAAGATGGAGTTTTGTGCGGTTGTTGCATGCTGACTGCTAGAACCGGAGTCTCGGCAATTATTTTTTTGGTGGGGCAAACCGCTGGACCCTTGGACGCTGACCACCTGTTTCCGCGTACCCTATAGTAGCTTCACGCGTACCATTGTCGCTTCGTCAGCCTGCAAGCTTGTTCACTATATAGAGAGAGCTTTAAGCCCCTTGCGCCTTAGCAATCGCCTCAAATTCCTCCCTAACACTTCTCTCCCAATCTTCCTTCGTCTTCACCGGCTCCCAACCGAGTAGCTCCTTCGCCAATCCCGTCTTCGTGCGCGCATTACTTGCGAAACCTAGCTCCGCTAGCTGCGGGTCACCACCGGCCCACTTCTTCGCGGCATCCTCCAGAGAAATCTGAGCGACTTCTGCACTCTCCAACTTGCCCAACTCCTTCCCCGCCTTCCCGATCAGCTCCGCCAAACTCCTCCACGTGAACTCCCCCGTCTCCGAGAAATAAATCCCTTCTTCGCCTTGTGGGATCGCCTCGCCCTGCACGACCTTTAGCAGCAACTGCTCCCAGAGCACCGTCAAATCCTCAATGTGCACGTAGTTCCATACGCCCTCTCCCTTTCCGACGGTCTCGGCCCGGTCGGCTTTCAACGCGGCTTTCACCAAGCTGGGGATCTGGATGCTCAATCGGTTTCCCACCTTCGCCGATCCCATCCCGTAGATAGTCGGACTCATGATGATGTACGTCTTCACGCCGACTTCTTTGCCCGTCTGCACAACCACGACGTCGGTGGTGCGCTGGGCATATTGCTCTAGCTCCTCGCGCTGTACCTCGAACTCGTATATGTTGTCTCTGTCGCTGAAAACACGGGTTTGCACATAGCCGGTGATGGGGCGGTCCGCGAGGTTGGAAGTGCCGGATTGGTGCAGGAAGTAGACATCCTTGCCTGTCTTTCTCTTCCGTGCCGCAAGGCCGAGGATTTCCGCCCGGGCGCTGGCGGTGTGGTAACCGGAGGCAAGGTTGAGGACAATGTCGTGTGAGCTGGCCGCTACTTGGATAGCATCGAGGTCGTCGAGAGACTTGATGATGATTGGCTTAACACCTAAATCGGCGAGCTGAGCGGCTTTGTCCTCGCCCCGGACAAGAGCAGAGATGGATAGGGCGCGGATGCTGGAGTTGCTGGAGGACAGGAGAGTTGTGAGGACAGAGCCGCCGCTGCAGGCACGTCAGTTGAGTTTCATAAGGAGGGAGAAGGCAGGGTATCCTTGCATGTAGCCGGTTGCACCAGTTAGAAGAACTTTGAGGTCGCCCATTTTTGCACACTCTCCCACCTGTATTGGGTGAATTGGAACGCGATGGACCGAGCAATGCACAGGATGGAGTCTTGCACTATCTGGACATTGTAGACGTGTAAGTAAAGGTAGAGCGGATGCCGCCGGATACTACGTAGTTCACGTAACACCAGAAATGGTTCATGGACCAATCTTACTGCTTCAGCGTTCAGCACGAGCACCATTTCTGTACTTTGCCTATCATGCTAGCAAGGCGGTTAGATAGTGCTTCTCTACGTTAAATTTGGCGTTAACAACTCGCCAGTCGTCTTACGAGTTGGGCTTCTACATCCCTTCCTTACTACTAACTGCTCCTACGAAAGGCTAACCCTTCGAATATTAGACTACAGCATTTTTTCGGTGGCTCAAGCCTGCTTGAGCATTAACTTTTTCGCTACCACTCCCGTTCGGCGCTCGATGTCTTTAACGTACCGCCTGTGTTATCGAAGGTAAAGCGGCTCGTGGGGCGGGTAAATGGCCTCATTCCGGAAAATCACCACGAGAATCACCAAAGCACGGCTCCATCAACCACGTCGTTTACTACCAAAAATCAAAGCCTTTTGGAAAGCCAGTTTGCTATCTAATTGCCTGTCGTTCTACCCTCCATTTCAATCACTTGTTCCAATCGATTGGGTATGCTTTTAACCCAACTGTCGATTTTCGGAGTGAGGTCATTTATCTGCCCTACGAGAGCGGATGTTTTCGAAGCGCACGAAGGACCGTTGTGCCGACTCGGCCAAGATCAGAAATCCCCGCAGCCAATCGGATGAGGAATTAGACCCCGCCTTGTCGAAGAAAATTTCAGCCCTGCGCCCTGTTGTGAGAATGGACAAGCCTAGACACATGTGCTGTAAAAATATAAGATGGTAGACTTTAGACAGTAGTAACGACAACTCTAAAACCTGCATTCCTGCAAATCTTTAGGGATTCAAAACGCCTAGTACCCAAATCTTTCACGTGCTTTCTTTCTTGTCCTTTCCACACGAAACCATCACTATTCGTCCTAACATCCAATCCAAATCAACCATGTCATCCTCCCTAAGTCCCTCACAATATCTCGAAAATGCTCGCATAGCACCCGAAGTCTTCCATCTGCGCCCAGATTATCGCGCCCTCCTAATGGTAGTCACCAACATCCCACCCGGCCCCAGCGACTCCGTTAGTGAGTCCATCCTCCTCTCTGCCGAATCCTCCGCCAAGTTAGCCCTCTCCCAAACCCCTGTCACGGAAATTCCCCACATCGCCGCCTGGCGCGAAGCATACAAATCCTTTGGCGCCAAACCCCAAAAGACACGCAACAGCCTGGAAGCGCTCCTCCGCCGCGCGGAAACCGGCCTCCCGCGTGTGAATCGATTCACTGATATCTACAACGCCATCTCCATCAAGCACCAGATTCCACTGGGCGGCGAGGATCTAGACAACTACCAAGGAGCGCCGTTCCTGATTCGCGCGAAGGGTGACGAGAAGTTTGTTACGAACTCTGGTGGGGAGGTGGTGACGGAGAATCCGAGTCCGGGAGAGGTTGTGTGGTGCGATGACGCGGGGGTTACTTGTCGAAGGTGGAATTGGCGGCAGTGCTCAAGAACTGCGCTGAGTGATGGGACGACGAGTGTATTGTTTATTTTGGATGCGTTAGAGCCGGTTGATGATAAGGCGCTGAATGCTGCTGCTGATGAGCTCAGCACCGGGCTGAGCAAGTTATCCCAAGATGTGAAGGTATCGCGTCGGATTCTTCGAGCATCATGAGTCTGATATTTGGTTGCTCTTATTGTAATTTGGATACAATCATGAATATCACGTGACAAGATCCTAGATCTCATCTACCGCTAGCCCTACAACAGAGTCAGTTGTAATCCTTCGTATTCCGCGTGAGAAAATACCTCGATACAAGCTTCAGGCGGCGGGATGGCCCCGCACTCAGTCATAATCTTGTTAAAGGCAATGGAAATATCTGGCGAATAGGTTTTTGTGATACAGCGATACCCCACATCGGTCGAGTAGTTACAAGATCTGACACAGCAACCGCTGCCTCCTGGCTGCCAGACGTAACTATTAACATCAAACCCAGGAGCGTAGATACCGACTATCGAGTAATTATGGGCACTGCTGGTGAAGTTGTACCGTTGTAGACCTTGATACAGAACCCGTGATTAGGTGTGCTGGCGAGGGGTGATATTGTCGATGAAAGCGTTTCTAATGACTGGTTGCTGGCGGATGTGAGGTTGCTACTTTGCAAAGAATATCAGCTTCATTAAGATGGAAGCGGATTCATTTCTCGGATAAATTGTACATACCTAGCTGCCGCAGTTGCTGTCGAATGTCCATCTCTTTCTCTCAACGCCAGACCTTCTCCCACTCCACCTCCTACTGCCCCTTCAACGATGACAACCGTGAGTACCACCACCAACCAGAATACCTCCGATTGTAATCCACGAAGTCGCATTATCTGCATCTCTACGATTGACAATCTTTTCAGAATCATTACCTACCACCTGCGGCGCCTCAGCCTAGTTATGGTTAACGATGCATTTGGTATCATCGTTCACAACCTGCGGTGCTTCCTTAAATTTGGTGTCGTTGTACGCGCCTGCGGCGCGTCCGCTGGGTCGGAATGAGACAAAGCTGCTATTCTGGCGGTTGTCATGATGGTGATTACAACCCAGCAGTGAGACTCTCTAGAGCAGAGGAAGCTCCCTGTCTAGATGCTGGTGAGGAGTAGCGAGGTGACGATCGAGCAGTCGGGTTGGTGCTCTGGATTCCGAAAGTCCTGTGGATGAATATATTCTCCCCGGAGAAAACCTGATCGACATCAGTTGTATCCTCTTTAGCTAGTTCTTCTGTTTCTGGCATGAGTAACGATAGCTCGCATTGGCCAGTCAGAATCTTTATGTGACGGAGAACGTCACACTGCTTTCAGCAAAGCAAAATCTTTGTGCCTGCACCTTATCTTCCAATGCTTATTAGCAAGCAAGAGATGAATAGCCGCACGCAGGCAGTATCTCCTTCGGGTATAGTATTCGAGCCGTGTAGGCAATTACTTGCTGTACTAATGCTCTGCCCTATCACATACCCTTGCGATAGCTTCCGAGAGGGTTTGCTAGAGCCGTGTCCTTCCAGCGACTCTACATTCACAATTCATCCCTCTTCCTCTTCGACGGCCCCGCTCTCATCCTCAATCTCACAGCATAAACGCCATGCGACTCCACCATGCTACTGATTGATCCGCCCGCCTCCACGGTCCCGACATGCTTCCCCAGCAGCACCGGCGCCTCCTCCGCAACACCATCGGCATAGCTCTTCTCCGTGTTATTCCAATACACGCCCGTCAAGTTCGCCGCGCTCGTCGAGTTGGCCTCGATGATTATGTTCGCAGCACTGTCCGGCATCCTATTCGCCCAGAGATCATAGACGTCCCATGACGACTGCGCCTCCTCGCTGTGCGAGCCGCCGGCATCGACGAAGATGTCCGCGAGCGAAGCATTTATCATGATGGCCTCGTCACCGAGGTTAAGGAGACCGACGAAGGCATCACCGCCCTCAAGCGAGCCGGACCACATCTGGATCTCGGCGATGGTGCCGCTACCCTGGGCGGCCGTCGCGTTGCTAGAGTTGTCGTTGTTGGGGAGGTAGTACCGCCACCGGCGCACGGCCGAGCTGCCTGTCTTATCTTGGCTGATAGCCAGCACGGCCGGGTTGGCCAGGATGGACAGTGTCTTGGCGTCCATGGCGCGGATGTCGTTGCCCATGATCATGGCGGACTTGACGGCTGCCCACATGGTGAAGTGGGTTACGTACTCCGTGTCGGTCATGCCACCGTTACCCACCTCGAGCATGTCGAGGTCGTTCCAGGCGCCCGGCTGGCCTTTGTCGGGATATGGCGCCATCTAGGTTCAGTCAGTGCTTCGCTCCGTAATTGGGCCTTTTCTAGGTGACGAACCTTGTTGAGGATGTTCATAGCAGAACAGTGGAAGCCAGGTAGCGCGCAGTCGTAGCCCTCATCGCCAGAACATGGACACCGCGGATCTACGCGGTTGAAATTGTCCGTAATATCACCGGACATCCGCCAGGAGTTTGCAACAGTTTGCGCCCACTTCCAAGGATAATCGGTTCCCCAGTTGCACATTGAGTACAAGATTGGCCGTCCGGTGGCATTCAAGGCGTCTGACATCCTCTTATAGCGGTTATATGTGATCAATGGAGTGCCCTCTTGTCCCTCGTTGTAACAGTTGTCGTACTTAAGATAGTCGACCCCCCAGCCCGCGAATGTCTGGGCATCAACTTCTTCGTAGCCCAGCGAACCCTCGTACCTGCCACAGGTCAAGCTACCAGCGGTGGCGTACATGCCGAATTTCATTCCCAAATTGTGGATGCTGTCGGCGACGTGCGCCATGCCGTTAGGAAAGCGCGTGCTGTTAGCAACCAGGGTACCGTTTTCTGAACGGCCGGCAGACCAGCAGTCGTCGAGGACGACGTATTGATAACCGGCATCACGGAGACCGTAGTCAACCATGCGGTTTGCCGTGCTGATCAAGAGCTCTTCCGAGACATCACAGCCGAACGCATTCCAGTTGTCCTTGAAGCGAATCAGTCTTGTCTGCTTGGATTGCGCGGGCTGGCAGGGCAGGGGACTTAAGACTTACCCATCCCATCTGCGGTGTCCTCGCTAGGCCATTCTTGACGCCGCCAACACCATTGGCAGCCAGCACGCCGCTGGCAAACAGCAGGCCAGCATTGAGTAGGCTTTGGACCATCATAGCTCCGGGCCGGCTTGGTTTCGATCCAGTTTCACGCTAATTGAAAGCTGTGGAGTGACGATAGATACAAAGGCAGTAGGGAAGAGCTTTTGCTTCCAAGCAAGCTGCGGACCTACCTACTTAAGCTCTCGGACCTCCCCAAAGCATATCGCGTGAGGGGTAAGGTGGCATAGAATGTCATGGCTGCTGAAGCCCATGACCTTGCCATGGCCGTTTCCAACAGCCCACAGGCACCAGTAGATGCCAGGCGAGCAGATCCGGACTACTGAGCCATGTGTCAGCCGCGCCACGAAGCTCAACAGTTCCATCATGGCCCTGCTTCACAGCTCCATGGGGAGATTTTCGGGAGGATACAGAAGTGCAGCTAAGAGGTGGGGAGCATGCGGGATGAGAAGTAACCTGGCATAAGCGCCTAACGTAAGCTATCCCATCGGCTGGCAACACGTCATGGCCAAAATAACGGCGACTCCAAGGCTCAAAAGCATAGAAATTTAACCCCTTGCCACCGATTGAACATCACTAAATCTGGTCTGCATAGCCGATTATAAGCTTTATAGAGTGCTTTCTATATTGCTTAATCACATGAACGAGCTGGCATTGATTTAGAGAAACTTCACACCAGTGTCAAAGCGTGATGCTCATGGTTGGAGTCGGGGTATTTTCGGCCACGACGTGGCAGGGTAGGCAATCAAATGTGGTTCGTGCACAAGCGGTCTTAGCACCACTTTGAGTGCTGTTCTGCTCGTTTCAGACATGTGTGTATCTATCCCTCTATCATGAAGCAAGAAGACCCTGGTCCAGACGCAAGAAATGGCTATCAACATGACACATTGGCGTTCATTACTCTGCTTGTCCCTAGGCCCTTTCTGCATGGAAACCGAGCGCCGTCGCACAGATGCACGTAACGGCATCCTCTACAGCTCATCCCGGTGGATGGCATAACGTTTCCCTTCCGCCCGACAAAGGCTTTAGTCTGTATATCTTCACTGTATGCCCCGGCACTGGGGCCTTTAGCACGCTGCCAGGCGCGATCCCTCTAAGCTCCTTGCCTCTCAACCTCTCATCACCTATTTTCAAGCCCTCCTTATACGGAGTCGTCGTAGATGTCGCTCACGCCCCAGGTGTGGACGTGGTCCTCAATCCCGGACAAACCGAGGTACTTGTTTGCTAATCTGATCTGGGGCGGGAAGATAGGAAAGAGTGAGCAATCGGTGCCGCACAGGGTTGGCAGCAGGGATAGGATATGTGGCAGCGGCGTGCCAAGAGATACCTGCAGTTAGGGGTAGGCGCAATAATCGGTCAAAAGCTCGGTAGCCTATTACTTTGATGCGTTATGGAGAGGGGTTCACAGCTAAACTACTGCCGCAAGCAAGAGCTCTTGAGGAAGCTGCAGCTCTAGCGAAGTACCTACCGCTTGGATAGAGGCCAAAAAACGCGTGTTGGCCGTCGGTTGAAACTGTAATTTTCCCGAGAGTCTTTCCAAGCGCCTAATCTCCCCGCGAATCCGTCCATAAAGCAGCCTAATATTGAATCCGGCGGTCACGGGAGCGAAAATTCAACCGGCACGAGCCTCGCCACGCCTACGATCGTCCTAGCTTGCTGCTGCTGAGTTCGCGATTCGATAAAGAAGAAGTTAGGAGGGAGGATTAGAGGGGTACTATTATAAGATCTAACTTGATTACTTTATTATAGCCCTCTAGATTACTTTTTTATAATATCTAGATTTCTTCTATCTATATAAGATCTTCTTAGATATACTACCATAACTGTGGGCTTAGTTATATATATCAAGCTTTCTAGTATACGTAGATAGAGAAGAAAATAAGAGAAAAGCTTGAATATATATAAAAAAAAGGGAGTAAAGCAGTTCGAAGTATTCGAGCAGGTGCTCCAGTGAGCAAGTCGTGTGCGTGCGGTAATAGGGCATCAAAATAAGAGTATTAAGGCATCATGGCGCTAGGCACTAAAAATAAATAATGAATGAGCTAAATCGTGTGCATTACATGCTATTCTATATACGCAAAACGTGCTATGCGATGTTAATAAAGAAAGGATTTAATTGATACATACTCGCTAGTGCTCATCCCAAACTAATCGAAAAGGTTAAACCTGAAAGATTCGCCCTTGAAGACCATCGCCGTATCTACACACTCTGCCGCTCCAGGAAAGCTCTCAGAGTAGACGCTCCGCTCAACCCGAGAATTCTGCGACTAATTTAGGTCATTCCAGCAGCCGAGACCAAGACCGCTATCCCCTATGCCTAACGATGTAGATAAAACCCTCTTGCCGACGCTGCATGCATCAAGCCAACGTAAATATCTCTGGCGTCCATCCATATGCCCTATTCAATCTTCTTCCGAATCGCCTCGCAGTCCGGAAAGGTATCTTGCCGTGCGGATGTGGTTCGTGGAAGCTGATGCTGCGCTCAACGTCCAGCTTGGTGGGAGTGAACTGCCATACAGAGCCGTAGAGCTTCTCGGCGACAAAGCCGGTAGATACCATTGCATAGAGAAAGTCCGGCCAGGATATCTCGCCCTGTTGTTGTTCGTGATGAGAGGGTTGGTGAAAGAGGGTTGAGAAGACTTTGAAGACACGTTTGTCGAGAGTGAATATGGGCTGCTTGTGGGGATGGACTGTGTCAAGGCTTGTGACTGTGCTGCTGTGGGTTCGATGTTGCTGCTGGGTTGGCCTCAGGTTTTGATCTTGGACTTGGGGCGAGCGGGTTCGAGCTGGGATACGGTACGTTGCGTACGTTCGTGGTCTAGGCCGAGTGTAGTAGAGAATCTTGCGCTCAGGAAGCCCTCCGCTTGCGTATGTTCTTCTTCCCCCTTTTGAACACGCTCTGGTTCGACCCATTCTCCTGTTCGCTGCAGTAGCCGCTCAACGAGCGATCCAGAGGGGAGCGAGTCATGGAGTCCGTGCCCTGTTCGTGCGATATAATGCGAATTCACTCTCTTCCAGAACTGGTCCAGGTGCTCTTCGGCTCTGCGCATCGCCGCTGTATTTGCTTTTGTTCTACGCTTATCGGCTGGATAATGGAACCTGCGCTCAGAAGGCTCTCCAACGTCCGCCAATCTCATGTCTTTGGCATTGTTGAGGAGGTTTGCCAACGGGCTCATCTCCTTGGCGAAATCCTTTTTGATGCCCTCCTCCGTGGCCTCCTCGGTCCCATCGTCAAGTGAGGGAGATACGAATGGCTCAAACAATCGGGGCTGGTAAAGACGTAACTGGCGCTGCAGTTCGGATATGAATGCCAAATCAGAAAACTTATCTATAACCCAGGACGAGAGCCTATCCTTCTTCTGCTTTGGGTCTTGTTGGAACTGGCGTTCAAAATCCTCCACAAGATTATGCAACCCGCACAAGTCGCGTTGGGTCTTGTCGAACAATTGGGAGAACATAAACAGAAGATAGTCCGTCTTACCGCGAGCTCGAACTCGAATGATTGTTGAATTGGGGTCTTGTGGCTCCCGAACCCAGTGTGTTCGAAGAGGTGGAGACGCGGGAACGCCCGTCTTGAGATACATCAGGGGGCCGTTCGCGGTCTGCTCCAGCAGATGTTTGTAACGACGGAGCGACAATTGGTATTCCTTGGGCAATGGTTTGTCGCGGGAAATCGAGTCGTTGTACTTGTCCCGGAGACACGTCAAATCTACGAGCTGACGATGGATGACACTCCAGGTTATTAGAGCTCCGTAAGCTTCGGTGACGACATTACCAAGCACCCTGTTCCAAAACAGCGGCTTACCCAGCACGGGGTGTTGATTGCCGTAAATGTCCGGTAGGACTTCTTGCCGATGCTCCTTCCACTCAACTACCGTCTCGGCAAAATAGCTGGGATCCTCTCTCAACAGCCAGATATGGTCTTCAGCCTCGGATACTTTCGAGCCGATAAAAGCCTCTAGGCGTTTGAAATCCATCCAGGAAGGTATTCTATACGGAGTTTCCGCAGCCAGAGCAGCTAGTGAGAGATACCCGTTCGACTCCGCAGAGATGATGGACGGGGGCTCCGGCTGGGTGGCTACTGACGACGGATCGGTCAAGGCTGATGGCGGAACGTCGTGCAGGATGAGTTGACAGCATTCCACAAGAAAATGAAGGATCCTCTCCTGGATTTCCAGCAAGTTCAGTCCATGGCCCGGGGGAAATCCTACTCCAGTGATCATCCAATCCAAAGCCTTGTTATTCTCCTCCCAAGAATAGAGTCTACCATAGGTCTCCGGGGTAGTCTGACTGTTGAAGAGCATCGTATACTCATTTAGGAACGGCGGGACAATAGTATGACTGACGTAGCCGACATGGGCAGCGTCGATGTCACAGTATGCGAATGTGTGTGGTAGGTGACGCCCGCGCGCGTTTAGGAACAGCAGCAAAGCTTTGCTTTTTGTGAGATCTTCGAGGTTGATATACGGCCACAAAAATGCCTCCCTACTCTGCGCCGCCGATGCAATGATGGATTGTCCTCCGGCGGCCTGTTGCCTTGATTTGTCCCTCAGCACCTGAAAGTCTGGGCGATGGGTGGCAGACATGTTCGGCCAAGCAGTGAGCAAGATCTTCTTGCGCTGTTCCTTTGTTTTCTTGGCCCAGCGTTTTCTTAGCACCTCCTCGTACCTCTCCAATAAAGCATTGAGAGTAGTCCAATCTTCGAAGATTTTTCCTGCTCGGCTTCGCGCTTCTCTCTCCACCTGAGCCGGGGTAGGGAAACTCGGCATTGGCATGCCTATAGAAGCCATGAACGTAGGATTTTTCCAGCTCGCCTGCGTCATGTCATCCGGTGAATCATCCGAGTTGTCATCCGGCCAAGTTGCCAGGCGGGACCCTGGGGTAAAGGCCATTTTGACACCACCGACGCTCGGTAGATTCTGCTAGTAAGCGTACAAAGTTAACAGATATTTGTAAAGGAGGGTTATACAGGGTCTGAGTAATTTCCGGCAGGATATATCTTGTAAGGTGGAACTAGATATGCAGGAATGAGAAGTTCTATTGCTCTACCTAAGTGTTACGAACCACGGCTGGGCCGTCGGTCCGAACAAGAGTGATTAGTGCCAAGGGTCACGTGCGGACTAGTTAAAAGTAATTAGTGCCGAGCCTGGCGGAGGCGTGGAGGCACGAGTCGGCAGACTAGAGGTGATAGTAGTGCTTACAGCGCTCGGGGTGCGAGCACTACTAGTATTACTATTATCCGCGCTCGCAACAATAGTAGTGCTCGTAGTGCTATTACTACTAGCACTACTATCAGGACTAGAGGAGACTAGTATATAGGCAGGCGATTTCATACTATAGTATAGCTTGGAATTATACTTAATTCAAAATAAGAAATTCGCTTCTTATAACTTAATTCTACCTTTTATCTTTCGCGAGAAGTGCATTGCACTTCTAGTTCCCAGCGAGTTAATTAGCTGCATCACCTCTACCTATAGGTGCATATAAGCCTAAGTAAGCGTAATTAAATTACCGCAATTCTATCTACTCCGATGTAGTAAAAGAAGGTCTTTTCTTTCTTTTTTTTATATAGTCTAGACTAGGAGAGATATTATAAGGCTCCTATATATTAACTATATATATTTTTATCGATAGAATAGAGGCTTTTATATGTAATTCTAAATAGCGGGTGCTTATCTGTATGGAGTGTAGGTTCTATTTACCACTAAAATAAGACTTCTAGAAGCGACACCTTAGAAACTAACTATATTAAATATTTAGATAATAGCTAAAATCTTTAATCGAACTTTTCTCTACTTATAGGCTACTCGCGCTAGATAATGTCTACTATCTAGCTAAGAAGATTATCTAGGTAATTAATAGGCTTAAGTAGTATAATAGCTTCTATTACTACCTCTACTCTAAGGGGCTTATATAAAGCCTTAAAACTATTAAGAATCACGTGTTATAGGTGTATAGCTAGAAGCTTTTAGAATATAATAAGCTAACCTTATTATAGGCTAAGTGTAAGCTCTAGATCTTCTTTATAGAGACGTAGTATATTAGATATTTTATAGTAGAGAAAAGGGCTATAAAGTCTATTAACTCGAGGTCTATAACGCTAGTAATAGAAGAGAAGAAGTTTTTCTACTAGTAGAATAAGAATCTAAAGTAGATAGAGCGCGATATAGCTAAGAAAGCTAATAAGATATATAGCTTTAATAGCTATAAGTTGGTAGTTATATTTTAGCTAAAGAGAACTGGTATTATAGAGTATATTTAAGACCTAAAGAAAGACAAAATTCGGGCCTTAATTACTCTATTTAAGGATAGCGACTAGGAGCTAGAGTTAACTACTATACTAGAGGGAATAGAAACTATTCTATAAAAGACTTAGAGCTAGTGTTTCGATAGGCTAGACTATATATTAACCTAGTTTTAATAGGTTATTCTAAACTACTTCTAGTCCTCTAAGACAGAGCTACTAGGAAAGACTTAAGCCTTTAATCCGGATAAAGAAGCTAGTATACTAGTAGCTTACTTTAGCCTATAGAAGTAACTCTTAGCCTATATATACCGCGTAGTCGACCGCGATTACTTTATAATAGAAGGAAGCTAGAAGTAGTAGTATTAGAAGCGAAGTAAGCTAGAGGATATAATCCGTCTTAATAGTAAGTAGTAGAACGCGTGGGAAGAGACACTATAGGCGGCTAGTATAAGTGATAGTCTAGCTTTAAAGAGGGTATTAGAGACGCTATATATATAGCTTATCTACTATAACTTTAGTAATAAGTAATATAGCTCCCTGTTAGTAAGCTTCTATATAATACTTAGCGTAAAGCTGTTAATATTAGGCTAGATGCGGCTAGGAGACTATAGTAGCTACCTATTAGACCTAATCTAGATAGTATAGCTACTTATCTTCTACTATAGCGCTAGCCAGAAACTAGTGGACTTAAGAGATACGCTAAAGCTAATTAAGAAGATCTATAAGAAGTTTCTATAGTAGATAGCTAAGTCTCCTATAGGTAAGATCTTACGGTAGCGGCTACTACTACTTAGGATCTCTAAGGATAATATTAGGGCTTACTAAGCGCGCTAGAATAAGAATAAGTAGATCCTAGCCTATAATAATATAGAGTTAGAGATAGATAAGATACTGAAGCTAATACTATTAGAATATAAGCAAGCGTGCAAGCTACTATATAGGGAGCTAATATTTAGTACTTAATAGCTACTACGAATACACGTATAGGCTTTAAGAGATAACCTAGACTATAATACTTTTAGCTAGTTCTTCGGTCTATATTAAGAGAATACTAGGCTCTTAGAGAGCCGGAATAGGGTATTACAGATAGTTATCTAGAATTCTAAGTAGCTTAGAGACTCTTTTTTAGTAGAGGTGGACGGTGGAGAATAGGTCTAGCATGATAAGGTGATTATACTCTACGAGATAGCGGCGGATAAGTTCCTAAAGAGGCTTCTAGTATTAATTTATATAGATGTAGATTAGCCTCTTAGGAAGCTAGAGCTCTTCTTAATTACTTAGCGGAATAGCTAAAAATAGTGTAATGTCTTTATCTAGCACGAACTAGTTATACTCTATATAATATACTATAAGGGCTAGTAGTAGACAGGCGCGTATAAGAATAATATCTGCTTCCTACCCTTAGTAGTAGGGAATCTCCTACTAGACTATATTATTTATATAATTCTACTATATTAGAGCTTCCTTTATTAGTCCGCTCTAAAGGCATTAATCTCGCCCTATCTATAGTGAAAGGATAATAGTGTAGTGGTGCAGAAGGTTTATCACATGGAAGCTAGTATAGGGTGCACGTGCGGAGGTTTAAGGTTCTTAGATAACTAAGACAAGTAAGCACTAGTTGTATTATAGTATTAAGTAGTATCACACTCGCTCTATATACTATCTAGTCTTATATAATCTATCACTATGGTTCTATCGCTACCTTAATAGTTCTACCTTAATACCTTACTTCTATAGACGTATACGACCTACTTACCTAAGTCTATACTTAAATCCCTTACCTATAACATATTAGTAACTATACTAGAGGATTTATAAGATAATATATAGGTGTGTAATTCGCGGATAAGAGCTATTATAAGGATTAGAATTCATATTAAGGACGGTATATAGGCTATAGACGTATTATAGTAGAAGGAACCGCTAATATTTTAAACTCTAAGGGCTCTACTAGATGTAGAGTATTAATAGATAGGATAATAGTTAGGGAGAGGACTCTCTTAACTTAGTATTATAACATAGGCATTAAATTAACCTTAAGAAGACTTAGTCTAGATTAGAGGAACTAATATCAATATATAGACGCGGATGTAGTTACTAAATAATAGTCTAAAAGGGACTTATTTAGCTATAAGGAGTATAGATAGCTTAGATAAGAGAATACGCATTTAAGAAAGTAGTGTTTAATAGAAGAAGCTAGAAACTACCCTTTTAGTAAGATTATTATTTACTTGTTTTAAGTATAGCCGCAAAAAGATTTAGAATAGTTTTAAGTTGCTAGCGCGAAAGAATAGAATTATATTCTAGTTAGAATAAAGCTCTAACTAGTAGGAGACGGCTCTGAAATCTAGAAAGTATTAAATAGAAGTAATACTATAGAGAGCGCTATAAGATAGCTAGTAAGTATTTATAGGACTCTTCTCTTATAAAAAGCTAGTACCGAATTATCGCTAAAAGCTTTTAAGTGCTATTTACTTTTATACTACTTGCTTTTAAAGAATTTCTATTTACTCTTATTAGAACTTTCGACTTAATATTTCTCTTATCCTCTATAATATTTACTCTATCTCTTAGACTTAGTACCGCTTAAGTCTATACCGCTAGAGGCGTTACGAGCATATTAAGTAGTAATAATAAGACTACTTCTCTACTTATATCCTCTTCTAGAGAAGCTCTAAAGCTTATATCTACTTCTATAGGCGGAGCCCCTCCTATAGAATCCCCTACTAATATAAGAAATACTATAGATTAGCTTGTTTCCTAGTTTAAACCTCATCTAATAGCTTTAATAATACTAATACCTATAGTAGGTTCTCTTAAACTTCCTTTATTTAATAGTGTTAATACTACTTACTAGCTTTATTAGTATAAGGCTACTATAAGAGATTGCTATCTTACTAATAGAGAGCGAGTTACTAGACTTCTAGACTTTTACACTAAATAGATACAAGCTATAATTAAGGGAATAAAGAAATAGAAGAATAATAATTAGGTTAAGCTTAAGGAGTGTATTAAATTAGAGTTTTATAATAATAACTCTATATAGCGTATTAGAATTAGACCCTTCTTTATTAACTAGCTTTAGAATATAAAACTAAGGTTACTAACCTTAAAGCTTTCACCTATAAGTATATTATTATATTCTAGAAGTATATAAATAATAGTGTACTTAATTAATACTTATAGTATACTTAGTTCCTTTAAAAGCTACTAATTAAGACTTAGAAGACTCTTTTTAAGTGATATAAATTCGTAACTTATAATCTAGCGTCTTTTTAATTTAAGTAATTAATAGAGAAGATTAAGAAGTTATTCCTTATTAAAGAATCTATCTAAATGTTTAAGTATTTAGGAGCGATCGATTTATTAGACACTCTTAAGTATCTAACTAAGGGTATTTAGAGTATAAATATACTAAGAACTAAGAGCACTCTATTCTCTAAAGTACTAACTTTTCTTCTAATAATAGTAGTAATATTAGGCTAGGGCTATACGCTCTTATAGACTATATGGCTAGTAGTACCTATAATTCCTATAATTTTAAAGGCGCTTCCGCTTATCTATAAGAGTAAAATTAATAATTCAGCGCGCTAGTTTACTATAATATTACGAATAAGAGCTAGCGGACTAATTGTATACTAGCTAGTATAGGCTAACACGTAATACGCTCTATAAGCCTTAATACACTCTACTTAATCTATAATAGAGCACGCTAAGATAAGTAGAGTAGGTAGAGTAAGTAGAGTAAGTAGAGTAAGATATAGAGGTACTTACTCTAACTTATAGTATATAGGAGATATTATTCTCGTTTATTAGAAGAGTATATTTAACTTAAGTAAGAATTTAGTATTCTTTATAATCCGAACTAATCTCACTATATAATATTAATTCTTACCTTATTAACTATATCTTAGCACTATTCCCTATCTCCTTAATTAGGGTTAGGGTTAGGGTTAGGGTTAGGGTTAGGGTTAGGGTTAGGGTTAGGGT